>NW_019101686.1:266877-340570 GCF_001856785.1 Myzus persicae
TATTTAAATTTTAAAATACACTTTAGTGTATTGCATTTAGATTTTATAATAAAAACATACATCGTGGCTGGTTTCTTACCGTATATTTATTTATATACAAGTTGATTACAATATGTGTAGTAGTTATATAATTTATATGGATGGATTTTGTATCATTTAGTCCATAAGACATCAAGTTATAAAATATTTATTTTCGTCGGCTTTAGATATCAACACAATGAAATGCTGTGTCGTTTAACTATATATTATAATAATTATAACATGATCGTAATAACATAATTTCACGTGATTTTTTCCAGAACCCCGACCGTTACGTATTTACCGAGCGTGACGACCGCGAAAATCCACCTCGGCGGGATGGTGGTGAAGGGTGCCCAGATGACCGGCGGCGGGGGAGGCGTCGCCGCGCCGGGTTCCGGACCCGACGACGGCCTGTCGGACGCGTACGCCAAGATGACCGCCGACATACTAGCTGAACGGTCAATGGGTGACTTCCTGTCTGAACACCCTGGTGAGCTGGTGCGTACCGGTAGCCCGTTCCTGGTATGCACCATACTCCCCACCCACTGGCGGTCCAACAAGACACTTCCGGTAGCTTTCAAGGTTGTGGCGCTGGGTGAAGTACCAGACGGCACGGCTGTCACCATACGAGCCGGCAACGACGAGAACTTTTGTGCAGAACTGCGAAACTGCACCGCACTGATGAAGAACCAGGTGGCCAAGTTCAACGATTTGCGGTTCGTGGGAAGGAGCGGCAGAGGTCAGCGTAGTATCATGATAATAAATTATTTCCTGTATTTTATAATATTCACTGTAGTACAACACAGACTAAAGGCGTCTTACGGCAGCTCACCGTGATTCCTTGATCTAGAGCAGTGGTGCCCAACCTTTTTTGATTCACGACCCCCAAAATTATTTGTTTTGGTAATACGATTTCAATATTTCTTTAATTTAATTAATCCAAAACATGAAAAAAAATACAAAATTAGAGTTATATAGAATCTAAAATTTAAAAACTACTGAAATTATTATAATGATAAACAACATTTTAATATTTTTTTAAATTAATGTATACACATTACACACATATTATTCATACAAATTAATTGTTAATTTCAATATTTCTTTAATTTAATTAATCCAAAACATGAAAAAAAATACAAAATTAGAGTTATATAGTATCTAAAATTTAAAAACTACTGAAATTATTATAATGATAAACAACATTTTAATATTTTTTAAATTATAAAGTTACTAATAAATTATTTTAATGAAAAACCTGAGCTTGCATTGTAGATATGATTGATTCTATGTTTGGTTTGATATTTGACACTACTACTCTTAAATCAGCTTCAACATTTAATGTGGGGCGATATTTGTTTTTAATTATTGCAATTGACACACACATTGACCAGGGAATAGTAATATATAACTTTTTCATTTAGTGTAAAACTATTGGCGACCCGCTAATAAAATTTCACGACCCCCACGTTGCGCACCACTGATCTAGAGCTTTGATTAATTGAACCACGTGGGTTACCTGTGGTTAACCGTCATTTTTTTATCTCCTATCCTATTCCGCTTGTATCTATAGGTATCGAGTAGTCGAGTAAGATCTTATTCAAATTTTGCACTCACCGCATCGTTATGATGTTTCACGGTGAACTGTGAAGAAGTGCATTAAGTCTTAACCGTCATAAGATATTTAGATCCCGTTTTGGTCAATTTAACTAAACCTCAAACTGTTAGTACTACATTTGGTGATTGGTCGATAGTATTTTTATATGTTGTTACAAAATGTATGAAACTGTTTGCAAACCATTCACAAGCTTATAAATTAGAACTGAAATACTGTATTGGCTCTACAAAATCTCCATGTTTTCCATTTTTGTTATAGTCATCGTTGTCTTTGATAATTATTTATATATTATTACTATACTCGCCTGTATATGTTTTTGTATGTTTACATTTTGATTAAATAGTTGTCTTGTGCTATTGTTTTTATCGATTATTTACTATTTGAATGAATTTATTTACTTGAAATTATATATTCAACTGCAGTCTTCTTAACATAATCTAATTCAGTCATTTTCCTCTATTCCATTTTTTGATTCATGCTATAAACTTTGTATAATACCGAATATTATTATTCATAATTATCATAATTTTGGAAGCTCAGCTTCTTTAGTGCCCACTGCAGATGCGTCTATGAAATAAGTAAACAATTAGCAAATGTGTGAAAATTGTAAACTGAGATAAACAGCGCAGCTGTTCTATAATGATTTATTTTTCAATAACTTATTTGAACTTATTTCTACTAATATATTCTACTATAACTTGGTCTAAATGCGGTCGATATTAATTATCGATTTGCAAAAATGCTGTCCCCTATTTAAATACAACAAATATTTTACTGCTGCGAAAACCTCACGCATTGAAGTCGAACTGGTTTCCGACGTATTGTTAACATTTTTCCGCTGGTTTCTTAGCTAAAACAAAAAAAGGACCAGGAACGCCAAATTTCGTTTAAATATGGTAATGAAAGGAAGAAACAATTCTTAAATTGTTTCATAATTTCTTTTGCACAGTTTTTAACTAGAATGTGAACATTAATTTTTGTGTACAAATACATAGAACAAATATGATCCACACACAGAAGTCACTTCACTTTTTTTATACCCGTGCAAACCATCTTTGGGTAGCCACTGATCTAGAGAATCACACGGTGTTCTCTTATATGGATTCCATTAGATATTTCCAACACTTGACCAGAACATGATAATTTCGGCTAGTAGAACTTTTTAGTTTTTTTTGGATTAATGCCGGCATTGCTTTTTACTTGCCTGGAAATGTGTTTGTGTAGCCGATACCGAATGTGTATATACACATTTTAGTCAATATGTGTCATTATTTTTACATCGCTTATTAAGCTTATCCTTTCGAAAATAATACTTACTTACTTAGCTGTCTGGACACTTTCAACTTTGAATAAGTATTAAAAATGCAAGGGTCCATTATATTTTACACTTAACAACATCATCATAAAAGCATATTTTATGTACCAACCTTTAACTATAACTATATGTGCAGAATATATATATATTTTTTTATGGAGTAAGAGTAGGATAACCAGCCTTTAAAAATATATATATATATAATAAAAAACTAAGATTATTCACAAAAGTAAAGTATAGTGTTAACTGTTCAGCAGTTCAAACTTTAATGTATATATAAATAGTTTTATAAGTAAACAATAAATGAGACACAATATATTAGAAACCAAATTTATTTTCAAATACATTAAAATAATCAACGACTAACACTTCATTTCATTGAAATATTTTGACGATTAAAGCTTTTAAATTTCACAATATTTATAGTTGATCCAACGCCTTGAGGTCATAATATATATAATTAACCATAAATAAAATATTTGCATGCCTATTTGTTTGAATTATGGCTCCAAGAAGTGATTTCATGTAATTACAACATGTTTCGCTACATTTTTGATCCAAATTGATAACTAGACTAGACCCATAAGACTAAGGCCCATAAATAACAACAAATAAATAAACAACAATATATAAACTTGTTTCAGTCCTCGAAAAACTGTTTAACTTCAAAAATAATCTGTATACATTAAATGTGAATTATTAATTTTTATCACAAAATAAACATTAATACAATGACGAATACAAATATAATAATATTATGATATCATGGTTTATGATTTAAACCAAACAAACAGACGATTATAATTATTCGACCTAATCAAGTCTCGTTATAGTTCTCATATATTGTATAGTCAGTACTCAGTACCAAGTTAGCACCACCGTTTAAAGCATTCTATATGGATATAAAAAAAGACATTTTTTTTCAGAAGCCTGAACTTAAGTTTTTCGAAGTTTCCAGAAATGTTGGAATGACGTATTAAACGAAAGAATTGAAACAATAATATTTGAATTGACAAATATTTGCAATGTGCGTAGCGTAACGCGCTGGAAATGTAAAAAAATATATGACTTTTCACCGCCTGGCAAACACAACAGCGCCAATGGACAATTAGTGTAGCCGTCAATTAAAACGTAATAATAAAATAAACCGTAAAAAAAACCAGAGCGGTAACACGATTTACGAACGTTTATATTGCACGGCCGCGGGTTGTCGCCGACACGACTTTCCGCTCAATTATAATAATTACGCGCGCGCACGAACCACCGCCGCGGGCCGTGTTTACACACGTATAATATATATGTATGTACATTGTATGACTGCAGTTATTATCGCATAAACGTCGCGTTTTTCCGACGCGATTTATCATTCCCCCTCGTTATGTTTTTCCGACAAATTAACACGATGACGATGACCGCCTCTCTCGGCGTGGTATTTTTATATTTCCAGTAAGAGTGATATATTATTATGTGAGTTGAGCGTTGTTAATATAGGCCACTCGTTCTGTGGAAAAATAAAGAGAAAAAAATAATGTAAACACACGCCGAAGCCGTCATCTGTCTCCGTCTGTTATACGCTTACCTACACACACACGCGCGCACACAAACACACACAGACGTATGGTACGTATAAAAGGTACTTTAATTCATGTCTGTGTGTGTGAGAGTTTGTATGAATGGGGTGGACTTCAGGTCAATCCACCACGATTTCTCTTTACCGGGACAAGACCGTTTTCTCGTTGTATACGTTTTATCTGTACGTTTGCATGGGGTAGAGGTCCCTTTTGATAATAATTATAATCGTATATATAATATAGGGTGCGCCACCGTATTTTGCCGTTTCACTGTGTTCAACTGATATGACTATGAGAAAACGAAAAAACACGTCGGCTCACCCTATATTTTATATGTACAGTATGTAGCAGGTTTACAGCACAATATCGGAGATATAGATAAATTCCAATATAGTCAAATAAAAGTTTTCACTCTAATCAATAATTATACGTATATTATAAACAAACAAATTATTGTTTTTTGAAATGTGGAATTGAGTTTTCAGGACTCGTACCAGAGGTACTTTGGTTTATAATAGTGGTATACAGAATTCGTTCACTTCCGGTAACTACGGTATTCGGTAGGTTAGGCTGGGTTAGATATATTTATAATGACTATAAAATATTATTATTTATTTATTGAAACTAGGTTTACCTATTGATGTTTACATATACCTTAAATAACAGTTACCGGTTTACTGAAAATAACACCATGTGCAGCATAATATATGTATATTATATTACAATTAATAAAATATTTTATATTTCAAAATTAATCATACTATTTGTATGATACTTCGTACCTACTCTTTCCTCAAAGTTTATCTATAATGTAGTGTATGTAAAATATTGTATTGTAACTGGAATGAACTAAATTTAAATGTTATATGCAGTTACATATTTTTTTTTAAATGTCATTCGTATAGTTTATTTATCCTCTGCAAAGAAATTTGAGGAATTATAAAGTTATGTTTTTGGGTATTGTGCAGTAGACAAATATCTTTTAGTATACTAATAGGTATGCTACATTTTGTTAGGAATTTAATTTGTTTTTATTGTTGACTTACGGTTCTATGGCGAAGAGTTACAAAAATTGGCTCCTCAAAAATCGGCTAACAAAAAAATGTAATTTGTAAGAAATTAATTAAAACTGTTTTTTCGCATATTATGAGAAGTAATCTATATATTATTATACATTATTTTAAGTATATTATACGCGTATAGAAAAATTGTATGATATTCTATAAAGTATAAGGTAGGTTTAGTAAAGAATTGTATGGGGATTAACTGTTAATAGACATTTCTTTAAAAATGATAATGTATTAATAATATTATGTATTTGCTGTAAAATTCAACACTCACACGTATTATAGTAATTGTTTGCATCGTTTTGAAAATTTTAAGTTTTACATAGCTAAAATCTTATTTATCCACAATAATTTTGTATGTACATTTAAAATTTAACAGGAAATAATATGAAGTACGAAATAATTTGTAGGGTGGTGGATTGTTTTTATTCAACGATTTGTCAACATTATCAATTTTTCCAATTTTTGTTATAATACTGGTTTTGCTTACATTACAGGCAAGAGTTTTACGTTGACTATAACTGTGAGCTGTTCGCCCCCACAAGTTACCACTTACAATAAAGCCATCAAAGTCACTGTAGACGGACCTAGAGAACCACGTTCCAAAACACGTAAGTAAATATGTACTACCGTGCTTTTTATATGAAAGCCTTAAAAGAGATATTTATTATTTTTGTCTAATTTGAAGCTGTGAATTATTATTTTATTATAAGCCAATATGGGGTATTTGTAATTCGACTATATAGATATTATATAGTTACTTTATTATTGACTAAATCAAATTCAATATTTTTTTTTAAATTGGAAATTTTAAAAACCATAATAAGAGAACAGACTATTTGTGACTACAAAGGATATGATATACTTATATATAGAAGACTACATGAAAATAATAAATTCATATGAATAGTTAGATACAAACAAATATAAACTACAAGGCTGAGTAAGCCAAATATTTTTTTATCTTGTTAAATTAAGTTAAATGTTACCTAATAATACATTTTTTTAAACTTCGTTAAGCTTAAAATTAATCAGAAACAAATTAAAATAACTTAGACAAAATAATAAAATTCAAATATTTTTAAATTGGTAACAACATGGCAATATACGTCTATAATAGATAAGATTTAATATTTTCCCATATTCACATACCCGAGGAATAGGAGTGCTGGTTATAATTAATACATACGAGGGTAGTTGACCTCTTGCAACCTATTCTTTACGATACTTAAAAAGGAAAAATACCATATAAATTTCATAAGTTGTGTTATCAATATGTAATTATGTATTTATTTTATTATACTTCAACACTTGGGATATTTTATATTTTTAAATCCATCAATAAATAATAGTTTATGGACTATATTTTATTTATAATACGAAAAGTGCTTATGATAACCTATCCTATGTACAACAAATTATTACTCACTAGTGTATGAAAAAATTATTCTTGGCAAGACTCGAGCCCCCAAATTGAAAGTATTAGATTATAACTTATAAGACTTATAGATCATTGTTAAGTCTAAGCTTACATTGTTATATTTAGTTAAATACTACTATGGTAATTATTATTAGCTGTCTTGGTTATAGCAAATACAGCTATCGTGTTTTACTATCACTGTGTTTACCCGACTTAATAATTGATGGTGAGATCTGTGATTAGATCTTTTGTCTACACCTGTTGTATAATAAATTAATATATTATACTATAGATACCATAATATTATTGAGTTTAATTGTATTATATCATATTCGTATATTGTTCGTATATCGATGTGTATGTTTCTTAATAAATATGAATTATATTAGAATAACCAAACATTTTTTATGAATATGGACAAAAATATTATATTATTACAAGATTTTCATAAAAAACAAAAATTGTTATGAAATGTCTTTAGAAAAAAAGGGCGTAAAAAACCCTGAATCGTTCTCTCTATAATATATCTTATAAGTATGTGTGATATTTCCCCTGTCTGGGAATCAATATAATGATTTAATACATTTTTTGATTTTTTTGCGTAAAGACATAGACTTTTTGCCATGATATCTAATGTTTCTTAATCAAATTAAAGGATAAATCAACGATTAATTGGTATTAATATTGATCTTATATTAATCATTTGTTCTGTATTAAATTAACTTGAAGTTACCACTCTATGAACGTTAAAAAAATAGCTTACAAGGTTAAATTCGAATTCATAAAATAATTAATGAATTAACTTAGTTTTTGTTTTTATTTTATAAATGCCAAATTTGATCAATTATACTATTATAGCAATGAGAGATCAATGGTTACATTTGGTAATATCAAACACGTTATATTTAACATATTTGAAATTTTGAATCGGTCGATGGAAATTAAATTATTTGTCTTCAAAACTTGTATAATTTTGTATTAGTTTTTATAATATAATTCGGTCTAATTTCGTATTACATATTATACAAACAATAAGCACCCTGTTGATGTCATCATCGTTCTGTACGTTATAATTTAAGAAGCGGTCAATATGTTGACACGGTTCGTTATTTCTATGTTTTGTCACTCGATAAGATAATAATATCATGTTTACGTGCCCTTACATATATCGAGTGATATGACATAATAACTAGTAAATAACTACATAATATCGTAAAATATTCGCGTCCATTTGCAATACGTCAAAATAATAACGATAACAATAAATAAAAGAACATAGTAAATAATATGCTTTCCTGGGTGTCTTTATGTCCGTTTCCAAACATACGGTACGACCGGAATGCATTTCGGGCGTTTTTGAGGTCGAACTTGTGTTTTTTATGAGGGGTGCAGCCCGTCACCCGCCTCCGACGTCTTTACGACGGCCGGTCCCTTTGGCCCGCGTCCCACCGCCAACAATACACTGCAAGCATCATGAAAGGCATTTTCTACGTGGTTTGTTTATACGCACGCGGTCTCTTTAAACGACACGCCGGTGTTTAAAAAAAAAACGCTGAAATAAAACGAAATCCGGTTTACGAATGAAGATATACATAATATTATATAGACCATATTATTATTATATTATGAAATATATTATATTTATGTATTATATGTGTCGGCGGCGTCCTCTCTGTCGGCGTTCGGACGGTATAAACACTTTGCGCTCGCATATTATATATAGAGCCCCATAAAAGCCGGTCGTCCGGGCCCCAGCATCGAGATATTGAGAGCATAGTATAATAATATATATATACATTATATGTGTATATAAGACAGCGTATATAGAGTGATGTATATAGGTGCGTATGTATAAACCCAAACGATCCGGACAAATCACGAGCCTGTGAACTTTAGACGTTCACGCCGCGTTTAATGACTTTGGAAACTGATCGCCTTGACGATTCGCCATCATTTATTATACCGTGGGGGAATAACGGCGGCGGAATCAGGGGAGGGGGCGAAGCGTGTCACGCGAGGTGGCGGGCAGGACAGCGTGTGGGATAACCACACAAGTGCCTGGCCACTGCAGCTGTTGTACAGGTCCCCATTAATTGCCGTTTCCACTTTAGACGCTCGTGAGTGATGTAGAGAACGCCTAGACCCATATATATATATATATTATATATGTATGTGTGTAACACAGTTTCAACTTTTTCCAAAGGCATTATCCTGGAAAATCGAATCAGAAAACTCGAGGATAAGAACATATCATTATTTTTTTTTCAAATCTATGCCGGTATTTTGCTGTATGCTTCTGCACGCCAAAATACAAGTTTTTCGTAGAATCATGGCAAAAATTAAAATTTGAAAAATTAATTTAAAATTGCTTTTATATCATTTTTATAAGGATGATCAGTTATTGTTACTTAATAAAATACAAAGTTATTTAATTATAATTATATGTAATATGCTCGATTTTCTATCTAAAATGCAACTTTAATTTTCACTTCATTCTCACACTATTACAAGTAAATATTATATACCTTAACTTAATAAGATTTATTTTTCTATTACTTTTGATCACCCAAAGTACCAATTAGATCAAATGTGACATCAGAAACCACCCTTAATTTAAAACAATGATTAAAGAAAAATTTTTTCTCTGAAATCTAATTATACATATAGATAATACGCCTGAAAACATAAACCCGCATATAAAATGTATTATGTATAGTAATATAGTATACATGATCACTTAACATTTAATTTTAAATTAGTTATATCATATTTTGTGGTTAAAAATGTTTAAGTAAGTCGAGAATGGAGAAAATGAATATAGGTCATATAGGTTACCTATATTAGGACCAGATTAAATAAATGTTGTGGCGTAATCCTTAACCAAGCGGTCACTGACTCGTCCTCTGATAAAATCCTTCTTGGTGACAGCCGGTCACGTATATTTATTTTATCTTCGTGACACGTCTTCTTCGGTCATTGTACATTTTCAATATTTTCCCAACAGCAAAAATGTTTAATACGTGTAAAACGCACAGTAGAATATTTTAAAAGAATAAATAACTAATGCTATATCATAATAAAATATTATAATATTTGGATAAGAAGATAAGATGATTATGGTTTTAATTTCAAACATGAGTTTCAGGAAATGTGCACATAATATAATGCTTATATTTTAATGTGTTTCATATTATTACGAAATGCAATAATTCTATATACATAGGTTCATAACTTCACGTAATTTTAAAAAGACGTAAGATTTAATATACAAATACATATTCGTAAGAAATTTAGATACAGCGTATATCTCTATGAATCCGTTATACCAATTTATGAATTAAAAGAATATTATCAAAGTCCAATATACATAGTTGCTGTACTCACCAATCGCAAGCGTATAATATTATCCTTACTTTTGTTTGCTGCTAAACAATGGTTTTAAGCTGTTTGATAATTTAATTAATAATAATATAAAGAAAATTAAAAGTGTAATTATAAACTATTACTGTTCGCCTTTGATGGTGTTCTGAACGCATGAATAAACTGAAGTCAAGGAAAATCATATGCTCGAAATCATGGTATTATACAATAAGTAATAATTTTAAATATTATTTAATTACATTCTTATGAATATTCCTATGTCTGTTATATAAAGCAATAACCTTAACATTCCAACGTCTTGTATGATAAAATAAAATTTATTTTAATTTAAAGTTGTTTTTTTATTACTTATAGGGCAACAGCAACAGTTCCACGCCTTTGCCTTTGGCCAAAGACCGTTCTTATCGACGCACTTCGCTAATCCATTAGATCCACTGCACAGGACTGCCGATCCACTTGCTTTCCGCATGCCAGCTATGGCGAATTGTCAAAGTGAGTTCGTACACGTTATACTATAATCACCATGACACAAATTATTTGCCATAATAACGGTAATCCGTTTTTTTTTTGTATTTTTGGGGGAGTTTATTTAAAACTAGCCAACTAATAACTGCAGGTACAACAGGGGTGGTGTGTATCTGTGAGCGAGGGTCGATTCCCATGGGTATATAATGTTCCTTTGAAACGATAACAAACGACTACAAAATATAAAGTAATATCATATTACGCGTGGTATGTATCTTCCCGATCTTGTTTAAGTATCATCGCGCATTAGGTTTAAATAATATCTGCTTCGATGACATAAACCCTCTGGTGTACCTAATGGCAGCATAGTAACAATAAAACGCATATATTATTATAGTGCAGTTTATAAAATCCTTTACAGCATTATAAGTTCTAACATGGTTTGTCGAGGTTTAAAGATATGAAAACGATAATTGTAATAAACAAGACGCGTAATATTGCTATTGTTCTCCACAATTGAGTTATAATTACAGATAATTGTCTTATTTTGATTATATGGTTTTCATTGTACTGCTGTTTGCTGTTTTCGTATATATAATAACAGTTATGTACTTCAGCGAGTTGTTGTAATAAATATTTTGAAAAAAAAAATGAATTTCACCACAATATTCCTTCAGTTGCGTTTGTATAAAATCATAAGGTAATTTTGGTTATTTGAAAACAATAAACAGAAAAAGCTTTAAGGCGAAAAAATATGTTTTGTTCGAAGTCATATGTTCGTATTCCTTCCATGTAACTCAGTTACCTGGAACGTGTATGTTCTATATTATATTCTAAGTTTCTAACGAATGTGTTAGCCGTAAATCGTACCTCTATAGTTCATTACCACGTGCTATGTCAAAATGCTTTTGATAAACAGTGCATACCTAACTATAATAGGTACCAATACTAGTTATGAATTTATGATTCACGAAGAGTAAAGAATAAGCCTTACCGAAAATATGACCTATTGGCTTTATCTAATTAATAAATATATAACATGTATAATGACTTGCCCTGACTGTCTTATTCACCGTCGCCTAGCCGGGGACCCTATGAGGATATGAGTATAACATTTGGTCAGTATTTTCGTTTTATGATATGCAGGGCATAGGCCCACTACTTCAGAAAGGATTTTTAAAAAATCGAAATTTAAAGAGGTTTTTAAAGGCTCAAACAAGGGGATTCACAATGGAAATTTAAATTCCTTTGAATTTATACATGGTTGTCGTTGGTTACAGATTATAATAGTAAGAGTAGAATTTAGTATTTTTTTCTGTACAAAAATGTTTGCAATTGGTTAGTTTACTCGGGCAAATGAGGTAAAAGCATCCATAAAATTTTCACGTTTACATGGCTCCCAATTAAAGGAACTATATCTTAAAAGTTAAAACCAAATGTATGTTTGTAGCTTATAGTCTATAGATATCTACAAAAAAAACTTCCTGATTGATTTTGATGAAAATATCAAAGTTTGTGTTTAGAGATATCAAAAAAGTTTAAAAAAATAGATTAAAGTACATTAAAAAATATACCAAGAGCGGCAAGAGCCAAATCCAGTCTACAACTCATGGTTTCCCATCTAGGTTGAATTATTTCATAAAGCATGTACACTGACACCATTGGACCTGTAAACTGAGGTCTGAGGTAAACTCAAACTGAGATACACCTATATACCGTTGATGTACTATCGTCTATAGGTGTAGGCTTTGCCACAAAGAAAAAAATGGACACTTACGAAGTCTGGTTATTCATTTATAGCATTGTATATTGTGATACATCGGTAAAACGGTGTCATATTTGCAATTTTTTTGTACACCGCATTTATAACAACAATGACATACCGATGGACAAACGATATAACATCGCGTGTAATACATTTATAATATTGTAACAAAGTCATGAAAAATGAAAAACATATTACTACATTTCGGTCGTTTAACTAATGCGGAACCGACGGTAAATGATGATAACAATAATAATTATTAAATCGTCGCATTTACTTATACCTATACCGAGGCGATTCGCCACCACAGGGCGTATATTACAATATATTTATCATTATTTCGTCCGGGTGGCAGCCAATGTGCGGTCGGGTATATTCTATTATGTATATTATTATATTTTTCGTTTACGCACTCGATATCATCAATTCACGAGCACAATCCATTTGGTCTCAAGTCGCGGTTAATGATGGCGAAACGGATTTGGACATCCTGTAGCTCGGTGTATCACGGTGTTCGGGCCTAAACGATTTTAGCACCGTCCCGAACAACCATATATATTCATATTATATATTGTACTGTAGCAATAATCTCGTTTTCTCAGTCCATTCATCATCTCGCGCGCGCGTCTGGACTGCACGAGGGCGGCGGGGAATGGGGATGGCGATTGTGTGCTCATGGTACGGGGCGGTGAAGTGGGAGGGAGGGAGGACGAGGGTTTTTGCTTGTGTGTCAGAGGCATGGTACACTTATTGCAATAATGATCGATAGTTTAGTAATAACGATCCATATATACCTACAAAAGTCTGTATACGTACTATATAATATACAGTTGTAATAGTATTATTAGTTATGAAAATATGAACCGTGTATGATTATTTATTTAATATTATACCTAATCAATTATGATGATGACCACAATGCAATACATTTTACATCGATGTTGCGGTTGTTGACAGACATGGGCCAGTTCGCGCCCCATCACTCGTGGGGATACTCTCATTCAACGGCGTACTCGACGTGGCCGGGCGGAGGCGGATGCACGAACTTCACGCCGCCCGCGCTCGCCACCGGATTCACCGGCTCAGTCGCCGCGTCTGACCTTCACACCTCTCTGTCGGCCGGACACCAACACGACTTGTTCACGACGTGCACGGTCAACGCGCAGACGACGGCCGCCGGTAAGTGCCTGATATCATCCTGACATGCGAACCGGTTCGGTGCCCACCTAATCTGAAACGTGCAATTTTTTTTGTCCGATTATTTATTTCAAACTCATAAGTGAATTCACATTGATACCTGGTTAATATATTGTAACCCCTATTCGTACAATTGAATTTACTAAATATCAATATGGTGCAAAAGGCCGACTAATAAAATACAGTACTAAATTAACTTAAATTAATATTTCATTGATAATTTGATTTAGTTTAGTCAACTTCAAGATTATTAAATTATTAGATAATATAAATAACAAATAATTTACACACCTCTTAAAATTAAAATTAATATGGAAAGAAATGGCGAATTAACTAGTTCAATAAAAAAAATATAATTTTATAAATTTGGTTTTAATAACCACCTGAAGAGTCAAGATGATTGTGTACTGGAACTATCCCATAGTCTTTTTTTATTTTATTGAGGTTGTAACTCAAAAGTTTTATACGTTTTTATCTCGACCATTGCATAGTCTTTAAACAAATTATAATAAAAAATAATTATCAAACTAAGAGCGCGTCGTGTATTATTGTTTTTGTTTCCTGTACAAAGTGATGCCACCGTTTGCGGATACGACCGTGCCGACCGCCAACGGACCAGGCGACCTAGAGCACCAGCTGCTGCTGTCGTCGTCGACGTCCAACTGTCACCAGCAACACGACCGGACCGGCTTCCCGACGGTCAGGGGTTACCAGCAGCAGCAGCAGTCAGCGGTTAACGACCAGTCGATGCCCCCGCCGGCGCCTGACCTGCACCCGTCCAATTCGTCGGGTCCCCGGTCGACCGATTCTTCGGCGCCCGACTCACCTACAGGGCCCGGTGGGTCCACGGACGATATGATGGCCATCGGCCACGCGCACGGTTACGATCAGCTGGGCGGTGGCGGTTACCACGGCGGCGGTCACCCGACGACAGGCATGCAGTTACCGGCGTCTTTGCAACTCTACTCGCAGCTATACCACGCTTCCGCGGCTGGCAATATGACCAGGCATCATCACCACCACCATCACTACCACCAACCCGGCGACGACGGAGGCGGTGGCGTCGGAGTCGACGACGATCATTTACAGGTTAGCGGCGCCACCCAGAGGCCCACCCAACAGGTCGTTGCCGCAACTGACCACTCGGCCGTCTGGAGACCATATTGAAGGGTAGAAATGATATGACACGACCACCGTCCGCCGATCTGTCTAGCCTATATATGTATGCCTTCCTACACTATTATTTTTATTACGATGTATCTAATATATTATTATGATATCAGACGAAACTATTTAGATTAAAAATAATTGAAATAACTCGTAATATTATAATATATTAATAATTATTGTATATGATTAAGACTATTCCTAGATCAATAGATCATATTATTATTATTATTATTATTATTATTATTATTATTATTATTGAACCTACTATGTATAATATAGGCATATACTAAAATGCGATGTATATAAACCTTGTGATTCACGTAATATGATAATATATTATGTACCTTTAAATAATATACGATATGTGCAATATTAAACGATATTCCAATAGTTTATTTTGTGATCTTCTAGTATGCACAAGACCTACTGGATTGCATACCTGATATGAGTACTTATATCAGATTGTCATGGTATAATACGTTTGACGGTATAGGGACTGCCTCGATCTCGAGTCTTATTTTTCATCAGCCCGAAAACGGTTGGAAACATCTCAGCGGAGTATAACATTATAATGTTATGCGACGAGCGAAACACGGAGGCGGAGAGGGGCAGACGGGGGCAGACGGACAGACGGAGTCGCTGTGCAGTGTGTATATATATATATATAAAATAATAATAATAATATAGTTCTCGCATATCGAAAACCGCCGAGCGGCGCGCAAATGAACTTTTGGCCGCCGTAATGAGACGGGCGGAGACGGGTTGTGTGTACACGGACCCGCGTGTAGATTCCACAGTCATGTATTATTCATTACGGTGGGCCGCCACACGGGCGCCGCGCCGCACATATTGTATATTATAAGCGAGAAGATTCTTCCGCCGCCGCGGGTTGTAAGTAACCTACAGCTCCGAGCCGCCGGGGAATATAATAATATAACTATACACGGACACGGGGAGTTATGACGAGCGGAATTCATTATCTTACTTGCGGCGGCGAGGCGGGCGCGGGCTAAGGAATTCATAACTCCCGCGACTTTCCCCGCGAGACCAATTGGCGGCGCGGCGCGTACACGTACGCGCGCGAGCCCGCCGACGGTGTATACGCGTCGTATTGTTATTGTTATATATATAATACGTACACGTAATAATAATATTAAGCGCGATGCCCTTTTGTTTTAATTCCAAAGTCTCATCTCGTATTCACCAGCCGCCGCCGCCGCCGCCGCGCCCGGAAGCCGTTAATTATAATATCCCTCGCTCGACCAGAACGCGCGCGCCTCCTAACCCGTATTATAGCTAGTGCGTTATACATAATAATAATTAGGGCCCGGATGTAAATGCCCTAAAGACTAATAGTAAAAATTCCATTGAAAAATAACCACCAAAATGCCTCTTCAACGCAATAGAAATGCCCTTAGAAAATTACCAAAAATGTTTGACAGGGTAAAACGATGATTTAACTTTCAGCTTTTTTAACGTTTCATTACCTACCATAAGTAAACTTTATATAATAAAACACCAAAATACCGCATATAAGAGCCCATAATATGAATAAACGGAATAGGCACTCGAAATAAACGCGATATAACTTTTGAAGTCAATTCATTCTGAAAACAATATATCTTGATATTATAACTTTTGAATTTCCTAATTCACATTAAAAGCTCATATTGTATGCTAGTATGCACAAACAATGAATACAATTACCCAACAATTCTTTGAGGCTGAAAAAACATCGAAAAATGCAATGTTCATATTTGAAGTATCTATTTATACCTATGAAATGAAATATTATTACATGGTATATACGGTATTATCTACGAAAATAATGGAATTTCCCAGAGCACCCAAATAATAATGCATTGAAGTTCTTGTCCTAATAATAGTAAATATTTTAGTATATTGGGATAGGGGCGAGAAAAAACGATCTGAAAAATAAACCATGCGTGTAACATTATTATTATTATTATTACTCGATAGTCTCAAAAAACGCATTTAAAATGTAGTTTTTAGAGATTTAATAGTATTGTATATTGAGGTTTATTTTCAAATACTTTAGGTACATTTAAAGGAAGATATGAAGAAAAACTAAAATACAAATATTATTAACACCTCACCTCTTTAATCATCTGAAGAATTAAGAGTGGCGGTCGAAAAGCAATACATAAATATTAGTATCTAGTATAGGTATATTACAATATAATATATATATATACATACACGTTTGCAACTACTTGGACACTATTCCAATATGATGATTTTTATAACAACTGTAAATTTGGTACAATGATTATTTATGTTCAACAATTTCTGAAAGATGCTAGTTTCGGAGAAATTTTTATTGGTTACAAACCACAAGCATACGAAAATCACTAGGTCCGCGTGATACAGTTGTCATCGCTCGCTCGCGTACAACCGCCGTCACACCTAAGTGAGTTTCCCGACAACAGGAGGACTATCAGGTTAAGTTATGTACCGGTGAGAAAACCTAGGGATTGATAGAAGACAACAATGTTGCATAATAACGGTTTTTTTTATAAAATATTGAACACAAAAACGGTTGAAATTCGCTAAGACTTTGAATTCCGTTCTCAAGTTCACAACAACAAGTAACTTTCAAATACTATATGAACTTATTCTTTCCAAACAGTGTATGTGCGTAAAATACGTCATAATATATTAAAACATTGTACATTGCATCGTCTCCATGAGCGATTATCATACATAACTCTCGCCGCTAGTTTGCGATTTATGCACATATTATTAGGGGTACCATCCCCGTAGAAAACTTTCATTTTATATACAATATTATACTCCCTCAAAACTCACCACACGGCGGAAACATCGTAAAAACCATCTCGAAAACATATTATCGCGAGAGTATATTAAAACACACGTGAGTGGGTTTTCTTTTGTATAGGAACCTAATATTATATTATAATATGTGAAATATACACGCTTTTAAGTAAGTTTTCGACTAACCTCCCAACTCCACACCGGATGCTTGGTCGTCGTACTCGCAGTATATAATATATTATACATATTATTCAGATCGGTCGGAGGCAAGTAAATTGTTACCAGTTACCAGAGTCTTATACATATTGTATAAGACGTAGGTATATAGTGTTCCCCTTACGCATACATGAAAATATTAGACTAGGGGTATACAAAGTGATTCACAAAACATGCTCACTCCTATTTTATTTAGTTGATCATTTGTCTTAATACTTTTACGTACCAAAATCGGAATTTGTGTGAGTAGTTTTTGAGTTACCTACTTAACCTTGTACACTCATGTCTAAGGATGATAGGTCAATGATAATGGGTTTGGATCACATGGAGTATACGGAGATTTGAAATTGTTAGTAATTAATGCTAATAAATCTACTTTTGTAATTCGTAAAAATAACTGAAGTACCTATAGTCAATACTAGATCCAATAGTACACATATTTTGTTTTATCAAAACTTAATTTGTAAGGATTATTATGATAAGTACCTAGAGACATTTTAATAATTAAGAAACTACTTGTTTGAATTTTGAATTAGGTACCTACAGCCTACATTTTCAAAAAAATATATTTAAGTAGATACCAATTTTTTTTACTGAAAATGTATAGTAAAAAATGTGATTCTCATTTGAAAAACAAAAAAGTTCATAATTAAAGGACACTTTTTAAGTAGTGCAAAATATCTCAAGAATTTGAAATCATGATGAGTGAGTACCTATACATAAAAGTTCCAAAAATTAGAATTTGAAAAATATATTAGAAAGTATTAAAAAAAAATTGTGAATCACTTCTCGAAGTATAAATTCATACAATAAACTATAACTGGCATGGCCAACGTAAATTATAAAAAGTGGGAGACAAATAATTAATAGAATACAATAATGTGGGCCACTCAAATAACATTGTATATTCACTTCATTTTCAACTATCCTGGGAGCTGTTGGCTGCGAAAAAAAGAGACGAGGGCTAAGCTTTTGACATGCTTGAACTATAGAGAATCACCGAATCATTGAAGCCTTATGTCGCTCCATTTGTTTACAGAGCAATGCTAACTTGTGTCTAAAAGCTTTAACGGACATATTATATTATCTTGAATTAATATAAATGTATGAAGTAGCATAATATTATTATTATTCACTATAATAATTATTATTATTTTTATCTAATCGATTCTATAAATTAATGATATTTGATAGGATTCAACTCTCCTGATGTAGCGATATGCAAATATGGTTTACAATTTACTCATCAAATAAGAATTTGAATACGAAATTATTTTAAGAACTCTAAGAATTTTACTTATGTGTGATGTGGCCTAGCATAGTCTGGCATTGATGGCTCTCAAATGGTTCTTGGTAACGAATCTATATTCTATTCCTAACATGAAAGCAAGAGTTCCAACCTTAAAAACGTAAAACTGTAACCCACAGACACTTATGTAGCTAAGAGTAAAACAAAATATATATTATACCGGTATAGTGTATACGGTTATATTATGTTTTTCACAAAAAATTATCTATACTCTACTACAAGTATTGACTATTTACTAAAAGTAAATTTACCACACGTTAATTAAATATTAGATTCTAAACGATGCGAGGAAATCGTACTTGTGAAACTTTCGAAAGATACATTTAACTATTTGACTATTTAAGTATAAGTACAATGAAAGTGTAAATAAACTACTTAAAAAAAAATTAAAAAATAATTTATCCCGAATGGCATAATGATAAGACATACATATTGTAATATTATGTTCCTACCTACTGAGTATAACATAACCAAGACGGCAAAACATATTATTGAAAATCCATGTGAATTATTATTATTGTTATATAAATATTATACTAATCCATCATTAAAAACAAATTTTAAAATAATAAATTACTAAAAACACTACTTATACATAAACTTAATAATATTATAAAAGGTGTTATTTTTCAATAAATCATTTGTATTTTACATTTTATTATTATCTAATATTGTACTTACGTATACATAATATTCTTTACGTCCTTTATGTTCTTCATTAGGTTTCTAAACGTTAGTAAAGTTTAGAACACCTTATACCCCCGTTATGTCCGTCCGTTAGTTACCTGTACATAGTTACGATTGTTCATATTAAGATATTTAATTACGATTGTTGATACTTATTAGGATAATTATTACTTATTGATTCTTACTCGCCAAAATATACTAACAAAATATTAGGTTATCAAATTCTGTTTAAATTTGTACTTAGAATTATTATTGTTCATTGAATTGTATAAAAATACCTTTAAAAACCGGAATTTAGTACCCTCGCAAAGTAAGCTATCTTAACTTGTAATTTTTCATGTTACTTTCTAATAATCTTAAATCTTTATTTGCATACCAAACAAAAATTGTATACCTAATAATGTAGGTTTGAACATTTTACATGTTTACCAGATGTCGCATATTAAAAATATCTTATTGTAGTAATGTAAATTCTGTATAGTAAGATGAGAGAAAAAATAATTATAATAATCTAAAACTGTTTTACAAAACATTGTTACATTTTAGTAAACTTAGAACCTTTATTTTTAAAGTTATTCCATAGAACAATGTATTTGAAATTACTTTTTGTTGTTGTTGTATAGTCCTGGCTTATGACTGAGAAACAGAAAATATCACTCATACGCATCATCACCTAACCATACGTAAGTAACAATAAAATTAACATTACTTCGGTTATGGACGTGTATGGTATAATATAAATCTTCTACATTGACCTCAGTTTAATCTCGGTGACCACGGTCCACTCTGTATATACCTAATTGATATACCATTGATCGGATAACCGTGATATTTTCCGTCGTTGATCGGTCAGTCATGGAAGAAAAAGCGATGGTCACCAGAATTTTTCTACGTCTGGTTTTCGACGAAATCGTTTTTGCATTGTCGACCACGGGTTTGCAATTTGTATAAAGTCGTGATGGTGTGCGATGCGACGATATTCAGATGGAATTTATTTGCGAACATCATCGTTTCCAGCTCGGCGAAACGCATAGCCCGATATTACCAAGGATTACGATTCACGGTAAGACGTTACATTACAGGTTATTCCTAGTACCTAATGATATACATGTACACATAGTTATTTATATGGAGGTATACACTATACTTACTCTTTTTCAACTTTTTACTATTATGGCAATAACGTTGTTTAGAAATTGTTGTATTTACATGTTATTATAATATTATTTATGAGTATACCTAACCTACCGCTTTATGACTGTATTATATTATGCATGTAGGTACAGATGAATTTGAGAAATCAAAGTTAGACCTCAGTAAAATAGTCGCCTATAATGAAGCAGTATTGTGAATTATAGTCTCTTTTTTATAGAATTTACTATTTACTTATATTGATGGCATAATATATAAAATATTGTGACACTTTGTCATTGTGTACTATATAGGCAGTGTCTAGTGAGTATTTTGACATTCAAAAATGTTATTGTTGGAGTAACAATATCCGTACACGCCCCCCCTCCCCAGCACCACTAACAGATAGCAATTAAAAATAAAAGTATTTAGCGTGTTAATTGCATGTTATTTTATAAAATATGTTACACCATTAAATAGGTGTAACAAATTCAATAAGAATTGTAAATAGTTTTAAGACATTTCATGATCAACAGCATTTTAGCAATCAGCATCAATGATTTAATGATGAATAACTTAGAAATTTCAAAATTACACTTATAGTATCAAATATTATCCATCTTTACATATTTTATTATATATTTCTTGTATACCATGATGTTCACACACGCTTTAATCTCGGTAACCACTAAACCGATTTTAATGAAATGTTAATGTCTCGTGCTTGGTGCAACTTGAGAGACAGAATAGTTGTTATTTCGATAAATGGCTCTAAGTATTTTTATTCCAAATTTAAAACAGGATTTTCATAGTATTTGTTGCAATTGGTATTCTAGCAGATGAGGCAAAATCATGCATCATATCATCGCGTGTAAAGAAATTATGTCTTAAAACATATAAGAGTTGAATGTATGTTTGTAGGTTATATAGGTACTCGAAAAATACCTAACCGATTTTGTTAAAATTTCATATCGTTCTTGGAGATATCAAGAAAATGTAGAGAGTTGTTTGAAGCAAGTCAGTGACAAGACAAGTGTCATACATCCAATCCACCGTAGGCCGATTGTTAATCTCGATCAAATTAGTTCACAAAGCGAAAATTAGAGTAACTACTAACGTAAATTAGCCCTTGAACTGCAGAGGTGCATAAAAGCGCTATATTTTTTATTTTTTTTCACTGATGAAGTCGGGTTATGCAGCTAAAAATGGATGTTGCTTCATCCTAAGTTAATATATTAAGTCGATTAGTCTATAGACTCAACACTCAAACACTACTGGATCGTTTTCAATAAAAGTTATATCAATAGTTATTTGAAACATAGAGATGCTTAGGATTTTTTTGTCCGTTAATAATTATTAATTACCAAAACATAGTTACGATTTTTGATAAGATATTTATTCATTATTGTAAGTATAGTAACTTTACATAGTTACTGTTGTTTGTATTAAGACATTTAATTACGATTGAACTTATAAGTATTTAATATAGACTCAAACTAACTAAACTATATTACCAAAATATTAAGGTTAACAAATTCTTTTTACATTTTATTTGGAACTATTGTACTAAAATATAATGATTTAAAGTAAAGTATACAATAATTTAGCACGGTTGGAGAGTGAGCTTTTCTAACTTGTTAATAACGTCATATCTAGTTATACTTTATCTTAACTAATTATTTTGATTAACATAATATAATCAGAGGATAGTTCTATACTTTTTGATCGAGCGGCTCTTATACTTACTAGTTACTAGTTATATACTTATCTTATATATTCTTATCCAATTGTTATAATTTGTGTAATATCATGTTCAATAGATTATGAAATTTCTACAGTATTACTTGTATTATAGTTTTGTGATTCGAATCCATATTTTTCACGGTATAATGATGAATGATAATAAATGATAATATCATATAATATATTATTATATTTATTACGATACTATCAGTCATGAAATCGTCACTTATAAATCGCTGTTTACGAAGTCGTTGGAAAAATAACGTCGACGGTGCCGGTATATATAATATCGCAGCTCTATCTGACGGAAAAGGGTGCGGCGCTGTACAGTTTTTACCGCCCTCGGTAGTTTCTTTGTCGGCAAGCTCGCCAAAGAAAATCGTGCCCTTCGTTTTTCTTAGAGTTTTCTTACCCGCTTTTTCTCCGCCCTCTTTCGCGACGTGGAAAAAGTTAAATTCGAACGCCTTTCACGAGATGTCGCTGATATTTCCAAAAACACAACAAAAAAAATATACAAAAAAAAAAACATCCATTTTCCTCGCACTCACGTAAGCGACGTATATGTATATTAGGTATGTGTAGAGTCTTATGTCTCATGTGTTGACGAATCATAAGATACCTGTAGAGTTGCCTAATCATGCCCACTAAAAATGTTTTGTTTTTTTTGTGGGGTTTGGGCCACTATATCTGGTACCCAAATTCATTATTTAAAATATGTCATAGTGCCACAGAGTATGTAGAAGGGTATTAGAATGTGTTGCGAATAATGTATGGGAACATATTATATCATAATGTAAGCATTAAGCACACCGTTGGTTAGCATACAACATCATATTAAGTATCCAGATCTCAGATGATTATACATTAAATAATAGTATGCAAATACTGTGTATAATAATATAATATATTATATACATATTATTATATTCGAAAAACCTGGCGATAATATAATATTGAAGTAGAGATAGCTTCTGATATGAATACATCATCAATACTAGAATAGAAAGGCACTCATACTTAGTAGTTTTGTACGAAAGAGAAAAATAACGAGATTCGTGATTCGTGTTTTTCGTGCAGCTTTACGACGACATGGCCGTGTGGGGGATACGGCGAGACAGGAAACCGCGGTTTGGCTGGATGCGTGAAGGGTGTACGATTTATGACCAATGATGACGATCTCTATAACCCATATGATGTAATTATAACTATTTTATCGGGCGAATCAGCTCACCTGCAACAGTCAATAACAATTAATCCGAATAAATTATTGTGTCATGTAATACAATAGATTAAAAAATATACAAGCATTATAATATTGTACACACGGTGCACCTATGTGCGGGTACACGTAAAACAATCATCAACCACGTCGTACCTTGACGATTGGATGTGGGAGGGGGGGGGCGGCGAACGAACACACACACACACACGCGAGCGCCGGGCCCGCTGTCGGCGTCGTTCGAGGATACGCCTCTCTCGCGGTCCGCCGCACGCCCTGCCCGCCGCGAATCGACACCGTCGCGGTTGCGGTTTGCCCGCCGCCCCCGTTGCGGTGACGATCGTCGCGGCGGCGGGTGCGGGTGAGGCGGAAAAAAGCACTCTACGCGATATTTCGCCGAAATGATTGGCTGCGGTTAACCGCAAACTCCGACCAACCACCGCAACCCGTCGCCGGCCAAAGCCGCCGCCTCTGACTTTTTCCGTCGCGATAAACCGCCGCCGCGTCGTCCTGGCGTAGTATACCGTGCGGTCGGCTCGCGGCGGTCGCGGTTATGTGTTATAATAATAGTTTAATACCCGGGTATACAATTCAACGCTCTTCGGCGGATGTACAGGACTCATCGGCGTCCTAATCGCGCCCGCGGAGTCCGTCGACCGCGTCGGACTCGCGACCAACCACGGTTATAGATTTCGTAGTTATTGTTATACCTCACCGGTGTTGTGGTATCATATACGCTTGCAGTCCGGTGTACCTACGAGTGTGTGCAATTCGTTCAGTGAAAAGTGAAAACGACCGGGAAAATAATGAATCGAATCGCTCCGAAGGTATCGTGTGTGGCGTTTCTACATACAATATGCATATATCGTATATTATATTATATCGTTAGGTACCTATATATTTAAATATATCGTGTCAGGACAGCTGACCGACCGAAATCGACAAAATTGTAAAGTCTATTATTATGTAGGAAAAAATAACGATGTAGTGAGACTAATAGGTATCATATATGCCATAAATATAAATATACTATACATATATGGTCACCGGAGAACGTGACCTATACCGATGTATTGCCATACCTATCTGTCTTTCAAGCGTATTTAATATATATATTATTTGAGATTAATATTACTCACTCGTCCGAACACCAGATCGAGTTCTACATTGTGTTTATAGAGATTCATGTACCTACCATGTAACCTATAGGTTTACGATTTCTTAAGGCTGCGTGTGATGCCGCCTCCGAGGCTATCAATTATGTAGTAATAATTGACGGAAGACTTCAGTTTAAATATTTTATCGTCTGTTCTTGCTATATAAAAAATATTACATAACTCGTTTTTGTCCGACGAGATGTGTACCTTCACCACGAAATCGTTATTTTAAGTAGTAGAAATGTACTACTCGTACAAAATTAACTAATGAATTTTATTGTAAAACCAAACAAAAATCATGGCCGGAATAGAAGTAATACACTTGGGTTCTTCATACCAGAGGCGTATTCCGAAAAAAAGGGAAGCTAGCCTAAAGGAAGCAATAATAAGAGTATAAGACCAAGCTGACCAACAATAATTATAGTACTTATATTAGTTATTCAACGCCTCCGACGTGGACGCCCGCATAACCTGATTCCTCAAGAAACATTTTAATCTAATAATTTTAGGCTTCTAATTTTTGTCTTTATCACCTAACTTAAAATTTTTAATTTAATTTAACTTATCGCACTTAACATACCAAAACATGTATTATTTCTAATATCTCTAGCTATAGATATTGCAAGCTAGGAATATCTTACTGTGAAATAAATTTTAAAAAAAGTTTTTCAAAGTGTACCTGTCATAAATACATAAATAAGTACCATAAAATTCAGGGCACGATGGACTTTTAAAACATCTTAATCGGGGGTTGACGAAATTTTAAAATGTAATATTTTTTTTATCTTGTAGAGGTACGTTTTAAATTATCGTCATGTAAAATATAACTGCTAATCAAAGTGAATTATTTTATTATTAAATATCTGAATATAGGACAAATGTTACAATATAACACCATTTTTCGGTTGTATATACTGATTTCTGGTGTAGGACATTTTCTGCCGGTAATCGTTTTAAGGCCGTCATTTTACACTCGAGTTATATAATAAAAATATTAAGTACTTAGGAATAAGCTCAGATTTCAAAAATTAATTTAGTTTTACGCATACATTTTTTTTTTAAAATTAATTATTAATCATATTTTATTTACAAAATCTTTTAATTATTATATTTCTTTTAAATTATGTTTTAAATTAGTTTGTTTTAAGTATAATTAATATTTTTTTGTACAATAGTACTTTTTACTTTTTACTTTTCTTACGTTCAAATATAGACAGTGAGATCAATCGACATTGAAATACAGGTGCATCATATCATATTATGCAATCATATATCTATGGAAATATTTGGTCATTTAGGTATTCTGTTTTTTTTTTTATTACACACTAAAGTAAATATAATATTTCAATATTTAACTATATTTTTAAAAACATTGAGGAAATGTTCGCCCCAAAATATGTACTCAGTGGAAATATTCTAATTAACTGAAAATGGGCTCGAGGGAATTGTACATTTACCTATTAACATCGGTAATACTTACATATGGCTGTATAGTATATTATATATTCGTCGATTACTTGAACACAATGTTGTTTTATATGATAACAACAATGTTTTTTATTCTTTGTAATTTATAAACTTGTTAATCGTCGATTATTTAAAAAAAAAGGTACCGTACTAGCTACTAGCTAGTATGTACCTTTATATACCTGTTCATTTGTGTCCGGGCAGACTAGTTTGGTTATTTTTTCAAAAATAGTTTAGTCTCACTGACCAAAGAATCATATGGTAGTTTTTATCTTAAATAGTGTAAAAATATTTTAATTATGACTAAAAACGTAACATGCAGCTGTGAAGATCGGTATAGATTAAATTTAATCGAGGGTAAAGTATTAGTGATACCCACTATTATTATAAAACGTGTAATTGTACAGTAAATTCGTCACGTGTAAGACCGATACTACTTTAGTTTTGTTAACTCTTAATAAATTATCAAAATAAATAATTTCTTGTAGGGTAAGTAAATCAATTTAACGAAACTTTGAAAGTTTTAACCACTTCCACTTGTTCCCAGAAAAATATATTTATAATGATCTCCAGCAAATTCCAAAGACTCTCGTATTCATAAAAACGTACTCATAATATCTGAACAAATATTTTAGAAGAAAAACAAACCCACTTAAAAGTTTGTATACTCTTGATAGGTTTAGAGTTTTTGATTTCCTTTGTAAGAACTATAATCACTATATAAATATATAACACTTATATAACACTATAATAAATAAATGATGGAACATAATTACATATAAAATATAAATTATTACATTAAATCTAACTTTAAATTAATTACATTTTTTTATGAATTAAGCTATAAGTGTTTCAACATTAATATATTAGTAAACATTTTATTCACTGAAATGATATTTTAATAATCGTGATATATTTTAGGATACCAAAATGTATATAGATTAAATCTTAAATAAATATTTTTTAATCATTATCTAGACGTTATATCATAATATTAATAAGTATTTTTATTATTCAGAAGTACTTATGTATTAGTATATGACACTCCCGCCAAGTGTAGAAAATAAATATTAAATAATATTAAACAAAATGTGTTAATGTTAATATAATATGATTTCGTTTCGTTATCCTTTATATACGGTACACTAAAAATCGTTACTCAAGTTTTATAAATTAGTTACACAATATTAAATTATTTAATACAATTTGGATGCTTTAAGAGCATAATAAAATGTTTATTAAAATGGTATGTTCTTTTAATAATAAAGCCTAAAGTGATAATTAATTTAATTTTTTTTAAAAACCTGAAGGGACTTTAATCTAACTTAATTTGTTCAAAAGACAAAAAAATCGATATAATATATGTACAATAATTATTATTTCCTTTTTGTAGAATTTGGCATTTTTAAAAATCGTTTATACAACTCTTTTGGAATATGTTAATTTATGCTTGTATTTCTATATTCAAATGGGCCCAGTTACAAGTATAGGCGTATGTTTAGAATTTACCATAATATTTTTATATTACAGTGACTATAAATATTAATCTTGAAGATAATACACGAAGTAACAAATAATAATATAATCAGTGTTTAAATAGGTTTAGGTATAATATATTATTATGTGATTTTGTGTACATTTACAATCAAAATAATTCACTAAAAGAAAATTATTAAAAATATATAACAATGAAAACTTAATTAAAACTTATGGCATAACTTGAAGAAGAATGTAATGATTATCCAGCCAAAAAACTATTTGGGTAATAATTAAAATTTAAAATCGTTTATTGAGACACGAGAAAACAGATCAACATTTAAATTGTAAGTTTACAAGCGGCATTAATCTATTTTAGGGGTATTTTGACCATATTTCGAACACTGGAGTGATACATACAAAGTATTCCACTGTCTAGTTCTGCGATTTGCAACGTAAAGTTCAATAAAGAAAGGCATTTTCGGTAATTAATATCCTCATCAGTTAATTTAAATATAAATCATAAATCTAATATTTTCCTTCTACTATCGAGCGTTTTTAGTCTTAATAAGTATGATATTATCGGCTGATAATATGATGAGTGAGGGAGACGCTTGATATCATATCAGAATTGTTTGGTTCGTTAAAAACGGTTTTGAATTGAATCAATAGCTTTTATAATACCAACTGATTGTGGGGACCAAATATAGTAGATCCATAGTCGAATAATTACTTGACAAAAAGGAGTATAGTGATTTTAACGTTAAAGGATTGTTAAAGTATTTACAACTACAATTATTTATGAAGCCTAAAATAGAAGAAGCTTCGTTATTTCGTGTAATAGACTAAAGAGCTGAAAAAGTTTCATACTAGATTGGAACTTGTATAGATGGCTTGACAGCTGTTTTCCATAAAATAACAAAATAATTTTAAACACTTGATACATGGTAAAATACTAAAATCGATCAACTATCATGTTATTTTAATGAATTATTTATTTTTTATAAAGCAATTGTAATAATATTATACAGACTTGTTATTATAATCTATATTATTTAGACATATTTAATAAACTCTATCTATGTTTAAATCTTTATCAATAGCGTCTCAATAGCAATTAAATTAAATTTATACAATGTCATTTGTTTTTCTCAGTTTTTATTTTAACGATAATTGCTATTATAATAAGTTATATAATATGTTGTTTAGTATATTTAATTTAATGGTAAACAAATAGTTGATAGAATACTAGGCTCATAGTAGATATACCTATCTTTATCTACAAGCTAGGTTGTACAATGCATTATAGTTCTATTATACTGTCAGAATAATGCATTCAAATCTAATTTTTTTTTCAACATAGTAAAAACCTAAACGGGGTTATATGGAGTGGGTCGTATGGAGTATGGACGCTCGCGTCTGTGGAGAAGTCGTGGTAGATGTGTTCATAATATTTATTTTAAATATTTAAGTCATGTTAATTCGTTGTCATTAAATGTTTCGGTATAAAGTTAAAACTAAGTTTACGTATTTTAAATAAATACATTTATTGGTTTTAACCTAGGTTTCGTTCTATACTTTCTAAAATTCAAATCTATCGTTCTAAGCCTAAGACATGAGAAAATCGCCAAAGTCTCAAATTCCTTACATTTATATTATATATAATGTATATATGTAAAGAGAGAGACTAGAGAGAGAGACCGTATAAAGTAGTTCCGAATATTCGATGAGCCAAATCCTGAACTTCAACTACAACACTGTATGTATACTACGCGAAGACCCTGCTTATATATTATGTAATCAAATATAGAAGCAAATAGAGTCGGTATAGTTTCAATGTTTAATATTGTTATTATTTATGAGTTGGCCGTTCGCGTGACTTCTTGTTTATAATATATGTGATTTATGACCCTTTGCGTATAAATAAGGGTCGAACATTGTCTGAGATGTAAAACGGCGATTTGCACCCCCTAGACGCACTGAATCTACTTTTTGCTTTTTTGTTTTTAGATTTTTTTCATCTTTTTTTCCCCGTCGCTCTTCTCCACGTGCGTAATTCAGTTCCAGTCAGTTTTTAATACGATGCATATTTCCATAACACCGCTTTGAAGGTCGAACAATATTTGAGTATGTGATGTTTAGCGAACCGCGGACGGTTATAAAGAGGAGCGGAAAAAAAGTCTCAATACTATGGAATAGTCTATACTGTAAGACTGGTGAATGGGGGTACGTGTAAACTAGCGCAGTTTTCGATAGAATTTCCTCGTTGTTTTATTTTTTGTAATTAAAACCGTTGGCGAGTATACACTATAAATACACCCGGCCGGTGGTGGCGTCCGTCGTGGTCGTAGCTATATAATAGTTGTTATGTGCGTGCTAAGTAAGTGTATTGACGGGATGATGAGCTGCCGAGTGGAGGTGGGAACGCAGGCGTTGATTTTATTCTTGTCCCGAAATTCCCTTCTTCTATAAGCCGCTGTCGACCTTTTATATAATGTAATATATAAGAGCTTATAATTAAATTAATAAACGTTTTCAATAACGGCGTTTACGGCCGAGCGAACTACGTAGTACGGTGAGCGAGGTAGAGCAGAGAAAAACTCAGGCATCATTTCCCGCAGAGCTTTGTCGCGGCGTTTTCGCATCCCCAAAAAGTTTCTCTCTACTGCTGCCACTGTAGTAATGAACCATCCCCACCAAGAACACTGCAACGCCACGGCGTTACATTCGCAGGACTATACCTGATCAAAATATTAATTAACCAGGCCGGCGAGTGAGAGGTGCTTTTAATAACCAACTATATATTTTTAAGACTCCCGGAAGATAATAGCGTTATAACTTATAAGATTATCAATAATACCTATACATATAATAGCTGTAATACCCGGCGTTGCCAGGGCCAAAATATATGAAACCAATATGGGAAATCCACCTACCTGCGGTGGATAGTAATAAATAACTTAATTTATATCTATATTTATAGTTTATAATCTATCTATCTATCATTTCCATTTTTGTTTAGTTGAATTGTCAATTGTTTTTTGTCGAAATAGTTCAAGTATATTTTTTAGTATATTAACCTAGAAAATGTACTTTGACTCTTATTATACTATATAATAGCTGTTACTCAATTAAAAATGTATATAGAATACCTATAATTACTCTAAATGACAAAGTATACTAAAATATATAATACAGACAATTATATAAAATCATAATAATTATTGCACTATCTGTAGTAGGGCTAATGGAAACCCTACGTGAAAATTTAAAAATACCCTTTTTTAGGGAGATAAAAAAATATTCATGTATGTGTTAAAATGATAATAATAATAAGTTCCAATAATATTAAACCATGGAAAATTCCCAACTCTAAATATAATGACTCGCAAAAAACATCCACCCAGAATCATTTAAAATGTATATTTAAAACTTATTTTATAAAAGAAATTAAAAAAATAATTGTATAATATAATATAGGCTTTGTTAATGACAGTATCACCTTAGAAAATGTCACCATATTTATAAATATATTTTATTATTTTCACTTTTGTAAAAGGGAGGATGAGAAGTTCATATACTTTGGGAAAATTTACATTATCTACTGCAGTCGCCAGGCGCATAAACTACAAAATACATTTACAAATTAACAAACGTTGGTACAAGTTATTAAAACATTTTTGATTTTAAGATGATCAGTATTTTTGATAGGTACTCAAAGCTATGACGGTTGAAACACAATGTTGTCCCATACTATTACTTAAATAGATTTTATCAATTAAGTTTATAACATTTTTTTTTTCTGCTAATTATGTATAATATTAACTGTGTCATAATCATAAATGTTAAACGTCACCCTGAATACATTTATATACAGTTTGGATAAGATGAATTATCATGATAATATCCCTTCTATTCACTATAGGTTCTGTCATTGGTTTTCTGTCGATTTTTGTTTTTCCGTAAAATGCATATATTCCCTATACCTATCTACTCGCTAGGATCGTAATTCACCTCTATACACACTCGTGTTGTGTTTGACTACAAGTTGCTATTACATCGACAATATTATGTAATATCCAGTCCAGATGATATCGTGGGTGAGCAAAGGGGGGCCATTTCGATTGTAAACGTAGCTATATAAGAGAAAGGGAGATTTACAATATTGCGATATGTTTTTACTACTTAAATTTAGGGTATATTTTTTATGATGCACGCCGTTCCAAAAAATAAAGAGAAGCACACGAGGGTGTTGTTGGCGAGTAGGTAAGGGAAAAAATAAGAAAAAACAACGTATATGAATAAATGATTGGCCGAAAGATGTATCAGATTTTTCAAAGAACAGAAACTGAATGTTCTCGGATGGGCATTAAATAATTGACGAACTTGTAAAATATGCGGACCGACCCCGTATTTTTTGTTGCGAGAAGATATGTACAAAATGTTTTATCGAAAGGAGTTTTCATTTAAATTAAAAACTCGTTCACTTTTATTAAGATCCTACATAGCAGACCGAAGAATCCGTTTCATCTTCGAATTTTAAAGGGGAAGCCTTCATGCTTCCTATTCCAATACAGATATATTAAAGGCGGATACCGGATACAAATTAATCAAAATTGGTTTTCAATGAAAAAAATTCCAAATTATTTTTCGAATTCATAAAATAGTTATTTCACTGTATAATATATACCTATGTACATATTACACCAAACTAAAAAAGTATTTAAATTGGAATTAATTTGGTCCATGTCAAGTGTACAGATAGTTATTAATTTCTTATTATAACAGTGAATACATCATAACTGGTTTAAGGTGTTACTATAATAATTTAAGGTTAGGCTAACAATTATTATAATCAATAATTTGATGTATAAGCATCATAGTATACGTATTCTATAATTGCACAATAGTTAAAGAAAAATTAAAACTATTATTTAGCACTGTTATAATATTAATTCATTGGAAAACTATTTAATTTTGCACCTTTTTGTAGTTTTAAAATATTCAGTGTATTTAAATTGAGTGACTAAAATTTTCAAAAAGGCCAATGAAATTAAATAACTGTTTTAACAATGGCTTAAAGTCACTGGGAAGTAATAATCAAATTTTTCCATCCTTAAATAAAATAAATAACTTCAGTCGCACTGTATATACGCTATTAAATATATATATTATAATATACAATATTTTATATATATATATACATTTACACTCCATACAGTATATCCTATATTAAAATTATGTCACCCTTTAAAATGGACCGCGTGTTTCCCTTTACGCAAGAAAAAATCTAATAAAAAATATGTGAAAGCGTTCAGGAAATGAGTTCTGAGCTGGTTCATATTTATTATTGACAGCAAGAACAAAAAAAAAAACGCTCTTGTTCTGAACTCCGGGAAACGCATTTATAACAAAAGGGTACGTAAAAACACTCTTAGCAATGGCACTCCTTAACGGGAAAAAATTCATTTTCACATTTTTTCCCGTTTTGTTCTGTTTCCTCCGTTGTTGTTTTATCGTTTTTTGTGTATATACCCTTCACGCTGAGGGTGAAAATTAATGGAGGTTATTTCCTACGCGAAATCATTCGGCACCGTTTACCAATTCGATCTAATGAAGTAGCTGGAATCTGATGGTTTTTTTTTGTTTCTTTTTTGATATATATTATAATAGCGCTTTGTTCATTATCTTTTGGATTTCCTATAGTTCAACGTTTTTTTTTTCAGGAAGAATCTGTAGCCTAACTAAAAAGCAATTTCTTTAAGATAGAAATTGAAATCTATATTATTATAATAATGACAAAAATGTGTGGAAAAAAATGATAAACTTTTCTACTTATATAATGGTCTCAGACTTTTAGGTTGTATGCCTACGGCACCTTATGTTCCCCTTGAATTGTATACTTTTTAAGACCAACAACGTTTTATGCATTTTTTTTATTGGCTCCAATATAAATGCCTTAAGTGCTGAACCATAAAAATAATGAGCGTCTTTTGCTTTTAATTAAACCGCGCCCAGTCGCTAAAAACCACCTTTTCTACTCAGTATACTGTATAATATGGGGTTCGTTGATTAAATTTTTTTTCATTATCGACTCGGTTTGTATGCAAAAAATCGATAAAAATGTTTCTTGGGAAACGCCATTGCTTCGTACCAGAAGTTGTGCACAAAAAGTATATTGTAATCATCGCGAAGTACTGAATGAAAAATGCTAATATAGCTATGGCGTTAATGTTTGTCTTAATAAATGTGCTTACACACAAATACGGTATATGGTCGACCTTGAACACAACACTTCAGGAACGCTTCATCAAAACCTACACATAATGTGTTTTTTTCTACACATAGGTATGTTGTATATATATACGTATGTAAAATATGTTTACTGCCCAACCACATTGTGGGATGATGACCCTTTGCTTGGTCATATATACAAAATATATATATAGGTACCTTTTTTTCAAGTGGTTGTCCCGATTCTCAACGACTCCCCGCCGTGACTTCTAGAATTTACATAGTGTAATCGTTCCGGGACCCCGGGTACTATCATCGATTTAACTGACCATATTATTTCACCATACAACCTAACGATTGTAATAATTTAACGCAGAATCGGTCATTATTGGACTACATAATACTATAATAAAGACTCTCTCAATGCGATGCAATGTGGTCGATACCTACTATATTAATGTATGTGGAATGGGGAATATAAATATTATTTTTAAAACTGTCAAACGTGTTAATGGTCTTTTTTGAAGAGTGCGGGTGTTGTATTGATCTTTGCGACTTATATTTAATAGACTCATTTATTATAATTGAACCCTTAAATAGTTAAATGTAATATAATACAATTTATACTATGATAGTATTATTTAAATATAAATTATAATATAATATATTATATTTTCTTTGGATCAAAAAAAAATATTTGAGGTGTATCTGACGTATAGCAATTATATAAACGTCCTTTAAATAACTGGTATTTAATAATATAATATTATGTATTATTATTTTATACATATTTTTAATGACTTATTTTATATACTGTTTCTCTTTGAGATTGCATCTTATTACAATCGATTATGTTTCCTTTTAATTATAAACCACTGGTGGAACGGGAGAAAGAATATGATTAATACTTATATATATATAAATAACTGATATTCGTTTTTGGCTCCGGGGGCGAAAAGATAAATGGAAAAGACGCGTAAAAGAGTGCAGAAAAAAAAATAATAATAAACGAAATCACATGATTAAAAACCGTTTCATAAAGTGGCAAAAGAAGGGCGCGCATTGTGTGTGCCAAGTGCGGATGATGTAGGAAAAATTGTTTGCGCCGGGTGCTGCGTCAGGTGGTGGGTGTGCAGGGAACGGATGGAGATGGCTGGGGAAGTAATTTAAGCTGCTGAAAGAAAATGACACGCAAGGGGGTGAGGTCGCGTGAAAAAAATAGAATGGAAAATTCAGTGAGAGAGTGAGAGATAAAGATGGTGGGGGGAGGCAAGAGAGAATGAGAAAATGAGAGACAAAAGTAACGGAGAAAAAGATTCAGTTTGTCGAGAAGCTAAAAATGAATCGGTATAAAGGGTGGAAAATAAACTGCGTATACCCAACATGATAACAGTGGCTGGCCCCTTGTTATAATCGGACCTTAACGACTTCGGTTCCCTCCTTAAAATAATAATAATAATAATAATAAAAAAAAGTGTGTATAACAAATCTTTTGACGTTGTTTTCCAGTGTTGTTGCTTTTTTTTATTTCCTTCCTTTTATTTAGCTATCGTTGCTTATAATATTATTTGCATGCGTGCCGCATTATTGTATTCAAACCCATAATATATGATTTTCTTTACCTTATATTGTTACTTGTTTGTAAAATTTGTATGATAAAATGTATAATTAAATTGCTATATTAAAATGACTTGACAAGACATAAGAATAGGTATTTAATAAAAATAACGATACCTATTTGATTTATTCAAAACAATTATTTTGTATTTTTATTTTTCTATACTATTTATGTACATATTAACACATTCAATAATTATCAATGATTGAAGCAATATCCAAAATTAAATTATAGTACAAAATTATATTGTAATTATTCATCATTTATATATTGGCTTCAGAAAAATGAGTAACAATACTAATTAATATATGGTTCATTAAAATGTTCTTACGTCACCACAATCAAAACTATATATTTCCAGTATAAACAATTCATTAATTTGTATTGATAACAAGTTTGTCCTGAAATGGCCGAGTTTTGTATATTTCACTAGTAAAGAAGTGGAAGAAGTTGATAATAGTTTATTATATAACATTAATATGTGGTTGGTTTCAACATTAAATAAGACGATTGCTTTTGTTAAAAAAATTGTGTACAAACTTCATTAAATAGAAGGTGAAACATATTATGTTTTAACAACAGTCGCTTTCAAAAATAATAACAATCACAAGTTTTAACATGGAATATTATGTAACGTATAATAAATTAAAATATAAACGAGTGTTAACATTTAATAAAAGTAGTGTTCAAACACAAATCAAGGAATTTGAATTATTTTACATATCAGAATAGTTAACGAGTTCTTACTCGTCGCATATTGTTGTGTTCATGAAACATGTATTTATAGAATCTGATGTATTAATATAATATAACAATACAAATCCCATAAAAAAAACATTGTAACTGTCACTCACAATAATGGCACAATCAGAATGTAATAATTCAAATTTGTAAATACATCCTTGGACAGGTAACTTTTTAATACTAACTGTTTATGTACAATTATAAAAATAAATATGTATATCATCATACGGCCCGGGGTAACAGCTCGGTAGAAGTTTGCTCGTTTTTGGGTACGAAAAATTCCTCAATTTCCATAAAAGTTTTGTTCTCGGTCTCCGGCATATTTCTGTAGAGGTAAACGAACCCAACAAAACTGAAAGCTGCCATCATGAAGAAGGTATTGTTTAAGCCCAAAGTGTTTTCGACGCTTAAATACACTTTAGTCGCCGAAAATGTTAGGATGTAAAAAATTGCAGTGGTCAGACTAGATGCGAATCCTTTGGCTCTACACAAAAATTCATGTTAGTGTACAATATCACGTTACTATGGGGTAAAAAAAATGGAAATAGTATGTATAGGTGTATGTATATTACTCGTTAGGATATATCTCGCTGACCAACGTCCAAGGAACTGTCAACATGCCCATAGCTCCAGAGAACATGATGATCGAATAGAGCACCATTGGCACGTAGGCGTCGGGGCTAATCAATTTATAATTATTGATACACACGAAGTATACAGCAAACATGAATATTGCCAGCGTGTTTATGCACAACGTCGATAAAGTCAACATTCGTTTTCCCAATTTCCGCACCGTTAAAGTGAGTCCCACGCTCCCGGCCAATTGCATAAATCCAAAAAGTACCTTGAATAATATTATGAGGTAAAAAATATAGTATTATATTAAAACTATAATTTTTTTTTTTATTTTGTTTTTATAAAAAAAAAACTATTTAATAAATGTACGTTACGAGTTCGCTAAACAATACATTCAAAATGTATTTAATTGATACTCAATTTTTTACCAAACTCCACTTTAAAAGTTTATTTGAAATACCAAAAAGTGGTATTTAAATGTATGTAAATATGTATATATATTTTTTGATATTTATATTGTTACCTATTTAAAAATGCATCCATGCATCATTTTTTAGGCATGCGTAAAATTATAAATAATAAACAGTAATAATTCTATAGAATAATATTTTGTCATTTTTAACATTTAAATTAACGCATTTACACGATAATTTTAATATTGAATTTGAAATCACTATTCAATGCACAATAATATTAATAAAAATAACAAATTAAATGCATAACCCGACAATAAAAATATGTTAGCTATATAAATAGTTATAACAATTATTTAATACTTGACACTAAAAGTGTTCAACAAAACATTTTATACCAATAAAGTGTTTAAAAAGTTTACAATACTGAAGTTAGCCATTTAAATATATACTCACTAAAGATATGCTGTGGGTATCTTTCACTCCCGATTCGTACATTAATTTGACAATATAAGGTCGGCAGGGCGTCAAACACGAAATCAACGTGAATATATAGTAAATGGTGGCCAATCTCAGGGGTCTATACACAGAAGGGCTCTTGATCCACGACAACGAAGAAAACAGTCCTTTCGAATCTCTTATCGTTTTTGATTGGTCGACAGACGTCTTGTAATAAAACATCAATTCTTGGTACTCGGTGGCGACGACGCAAGGGTCTACCCATCCTCTCAGCCAACATATTGCGTCCATGGCCTTCTCGTTTCTGCCTTTGGACAGCAACCAAATCGGGCTCTCCGGTATCTATGCACGAGAATATGGAATGAATAATCGACGAAATTGACAGAAAAAGCAACAAAAACTCACAAATGCCACGAATGTCAGACACATGACCGGACATAGGGCGCTCATCGCGGCCACAGTTTTCCAGTGGAAAACATAACTCAGCCCGAAGCTGGACAAGACGCCGATCAGACATGCCATGTTTATCACACATGCCATGATTCCCCGGAGTCTGGGTTCACAAATCTCTCCAATATACGAGTACGCCGGGCCGTCGTTAAAGCCCAAGCCCAAACCCATCGTTAGGGTCGACCAGTACAACATGGTAACCGAGTTAGCGTACCACAACAGTATCCAGCCAAATATGCTGGGAACGCAAGCCAGAACCACGCAAGACTTCTTTCCGAAGTGTTTCTGCGCGTACCCGGACATGCAACTCCCGATCGGTTGACACAAATAGAGTATACTCCCTGAAAACGTATATTATTACAATAATTTATCTTCTGTAATGTTATTGAGAGTAGCGAAGGGAATCGTTCTAAAATAATATGTGACATTGAAGCTTTGAAGAGAAGAAAAAATGTTGGTGAATTTATAGTTGCCGGTATGTAGCAAAAAATGTATTCATTGAATCTGATAAAAGCACTTTGTGTGTGTATAGTGTCTAGATATGTGGTATATGTATTTATGAAACAGGAATGCGGTGATTTTTGTCGATGATATAGTTTATCAACAAACGCAATAAAATGCAAAAAAAACATTGTGTCCATCATATTATTTTTAATACCGTATTTAAGTAGCAAAACAAAATCAATACCGATAAAATACTAATATAATGATTTATAGAATAAAATATAATTGTTTTCAAAATACGTTTTATATGCTGTAAAAGGTCAACACTCGACAAACGTTTGCTGTATTATGAGGAATAGTCAATTTTAACTAACACACTTTTTGTACACATAACTGTAACATGTTATTGTTCAATAAATAATACGAAATTATTACTACAGTGACACCTCTAAATAGGGAACAACTTCAAATAGTGGATGATTTTTGTTTTTGAACAAACTAAACCCTCTGAATAGCAGTCAACATTTCAGTGAGCGAGAGTGTCCGGTATTTAGAGGTTTAACTGTATTGAGTTAGATCGTGATGTGCTCTTACCGTACCAAGACGACTCCGAATCAGACAGCAAAAATTCGGCTTTTGGATTTTTGTAAAGTGAACCGATTACTACCGTAGCCATCGCCAACTCCATTCCTACGTTTACCAGTAATAAACTCTGAACAATCGTAGCCAGTAGCTGCAAAACAACTTATTATTATGAGCTTTGGATGAATTAAAAATGTCTATCCTTACCTGAGCGATGGTAGCCTTTCTGCCATACGTGACTTTTGTTTCTAAAACATAACGTACCTACTATGAATCCTATTCGATTATAAAGTAGTAAGAATAAATGTGTAGAATATTGTTTACATACCCAAGTCGTTTCCGCATCGTATGTCGGTAACTGCGTGGGGCAAGGGGTATTGTCCCATTCTAGTAAGGTCTCGACCTTCTCCTGACTTATAACACTAGTCGGGTTGGAATAAGTATGCTGTCAATGACTAAGACACAAATTCAAAATGTACAAATTATGATTGATTTTTGACTGAAAGTAGATATAGCCAGCTGGTATCAGGTTTAAGGGATCTGAACTATTGATATTAATTATTATATTATTAAGATTATTACTGTCATTTATAACACATCACGAATTGATTATTTATCATACAATTGTTGTTTATAACTATTATTAGTATTCATTGTTTTCAAAAGATAAATGTACAATTATAACATTATAATTTACTTCAACTATTGATTATTTATAAAAAGTTCTGTGGGTTTGTGGGTTGTGAGTAATATGGTTGATTCATCCATATTATAATGAAATCTAATCAACTGTTAAATATTAAAAATAACGAAATGTAATTGCATAAGCTCACAGAGAAAGTAAAAACACAATATATGCAGGAACATAATATACATTATTTATTTTATACTGTTTATAATGAATTATCACAGAAAGATTGCGCATTGGTAATGAGCAATAATTATAGTATCACAATGACTTTTATCATGTTATTCGTGGAAATATTATTTAAATGCAAAAGATAATGATTTAATATTAAATTGATATCATTTAAAGTTCGAAACAAGATTGTTCAAATATAATGATATCTTATTGATAGGCTCACCGGGAACAGTAATAATTGTGAATAATTAGCACTTTATACGAGTCACGGCGTACAAAGTTAAACAAAAAAACAGAAGTTGTATATTATTTAAAAATAAATATTATTTATGATAATATTAGATATCTAACTCTTTCCTCGATATTCAAGATCGATCTTGATATTGTAATGCAACATTATTATTCCATATTATGCTTGTAATATGGCAGAATTTAAATGACGGACACTTTAGAAAAAGTGGTTCAATAATAAATAATAATAGCATCTAGATAATTATAGCACTAGTCAAATATTGTTTGTTACAATTGCCCAATTACGGTTAAAATCGTCAAAACCCAAAAACACGTGTAATGCAAAACATTGATACGCCACTCAGGACCCGGATGTTGATGATTTAAATTTAGTTAGCATTTTTACATTTTTTTTATACATTTTTCAATAACTTGTACACAAAAAAAAATTTGGAATTATAAAATATAAAATACATAATATCCATAATTTATTTTATAGTCAGCTATATTCACCTAAACATTCAATATTTGAATAGTATGTCTTGGAATCAATGACAAAAGATTTATAAATTATTATTTGTTCTATTAGACAAAAGCAAACTTGAACTCCAACTTTGAATCAAGATGTTCAATAAATTTAGTGGTCAAACAATATTATTTAGTTTGACGTCTTTATTCTATAATTATTTAACAGTTAACATATTTAATATTTGGTAAATGAAAAACAAATTATTTATGAATAATTTCAATTTAAGTATTTTTTCAAATATTTATCCAAATCGAGAGGCTTTCATGGGCTTTTACTTTTATTTCTTATTTTATTAGATCAAAAACACATTAAAAAAAAAACATATTTATTATATATATATGGTATAATGTAATTCAATAATATTACTTATAAAATATTTATAACACCCTCAGGTTCCAACAAACGGTGGTGACAATTCAAATAGTTCGGAGTGGACAATACTCATTAATGAAAATGATAAAAATCGATTTTAAATTTCCATAATTTTTCAAGTACCTACCCACATATCTACCAGGCGATCTACCACATAGTCGCTATATTTTTTTCACACCAAACTTTGTGCAACGGTTTAGTAAAATATATTATATACTTTTATACGGTATTCTCGTTATCGCGTCCGTAATAATAATTATATATACCGAGAGCCGCATCGTCGTCGTCGGCGAAACGGTCCCGGAGCGACCGAGGCTCCGTCTCACTTAAAATAAATGAAAATCCCTCAACGCTCCTTATTAATTACACCGGCTATGTGCACGCCCTTTCGCCACTTCCGCAGTAATTTATGGCTTTCGAGTGGCGGTAAAAAACATTTTTTTTAAAATACCACCGCAGCGTCGAGATCCCGCTGCAGGTAGGCGCGTATTGTACCCATACTATACGTTTAAGAACGCAATAATATTACGTATGGCTTACACACGCGAACTGACGTGGCAAAAACCAACCCGCGCCCCCTACAGCCTCCGTCGTGGTGGAGGGGAGGTGGAGTTCAGAGAATTCGGCGGTTTTCAACCCGACCCCGGAACCGCCGAGACGGCGACAGTTTGAAAACAGTAATATTATAATTTATAATATATTATTATAATAACACTACGCAGGTAGCCGCTGCAGTTCAGCTACGACGATATATCATCGCGTATACGAGCATTACATTATTATAATATTACCTATGATGTATTATATTATATACCTACGTTCAACTCGGTCACGTAGCTGCCTACACAATTTTCTGAGCGTGTATTATAATAATATGTGTAACGCAAACGAATTGGTGTAATATGTAAATCGATTTCGACGAAAATATACACTGGAATACTACGACTGCAGTCTCGAAACGACCTGGTCGCGTAGAATACGAAATAGTCTATTTCAATTTTTTTCTACGTAAGGTTATGCTTAAAGGTATATGTAGTATATACTATGCGTACATTATTATGTATAGCATAAATACATATACTCATAGAGAAAAATTATTCATAAGTCAAAATGTCGTAAGTATGACACGAAGGGGCCCGTGCAAAAACACTATGAATCAATTTTCATAAAAAAGCTCGACTTTGATAATAGTTGATAAAGAAAAAAATTACGAGTATATCTTTGCAAGTATGAAACGCATCCAATAACCTGCAAACGTAGGAAATATAATGTACTTGGAAAGAACATCCAGACAACTCCGAAATGAATACAATTAATGAATAGTACGTTTTGGTCAAAATACAAGAAAGCTTCAAAAATTAAAATTATATCTTTTTTATTTCCTGAAAAGTTTTGAAAAAAACTTTAATTGTCTGGGTTTTGCACTGCCTTCTTTATATTATATTTAATGTATGTCTGTGTGCGTGTATGTGTGCGTAAAAAATGCAATTTAGTCCAAAAATAAAAGTAAAAATCTTACCGATGCATAGGACGAATAATATAACAATATTATGTTTCATATATTAGCTAGCTATTTGAATGAATAAATAAATCACATATAATGTACCTTTAAAGATGTTGGTCGGTGAATGCATAAACGCAGAGCCAGACTTGTTAGCACAAAATACTGCAGCAGTCGATTATCACGTGAACGAATTAATTATGATCTGATATCGACAATAATATTACATCTACTGTCAGGAAATGGAAAAAAACCGCTGTCGCATTACAACTAAATAAATAACAGTATACTGCGATTATCGCAAAACCACAAACTGAGACAATACGTTTTTGGTTTTTCTCGATGCATAGCGTATTACGGTCACAATAAAATGAATTTCACGCAGTATAATATGTCACGCCATTCATCGACTCGACTTATTGACTTAACAACGACCAATTAATTCTATTACGAAAATCGGTCGTGTGGGGCGCGATATGGAACAATAATAATAATAATTACAGTGATATGGGTATTTATGTTGTTAACAATCAATTAACCGACGACTGTGAATAAGATAATATTCGTATACAGAGCGCGTCGGACGTGTCTAATATTATTATTCAGTGTTTTTAAGTGGCGGGAGTGATACGATCTCTATTATGAGCTTTGTACCATGCCACCTTTCGTCTCAGTGACTCTCACCCGGTGACACTACGTATGGATGATAATATTGTGTTTTAATAACATATTATAATATGTTATGGGTCGACCACTATTATTTCTTACATTCGGTATAGGCTACAGTGGTCGCCGTATACGGTTATTAATTTTAATCTCCTGTGTTATTATATACTATAATATAATCGTACAACATTATAATTTGTGAGCGTCCGAGCTGTAATGTCACATGCTAAATTATATGGACAAGATTACAATATTATTTCAAAAACGAAATCACTAGAAATGCTCAATATTGTCACAGCTGAGGTGTGGAAAAGATTATTGGCACGATATAATACATTGTGTTAAAAATTTAAAATATATCATAAAAATCAGTATACGACGTGCGCATATATGTGTATATACTCGTACTTATTGTACATAGAGATGAAGTGATGTAGAGATGTACTACGAGATTAATCTAATTTTAAAATTATCCCGCGTGAAATGTTTAGACACAATGGGTAGAGGTAGCATATTTCCGATCTGAATCGTATTCCGGGTAATGTGTCGTTGCACACGCGTATCGCGAGACATACGAGTGTAGATGGAAAAATACAGATAAATGACGTGGACACCTGTTGCGCTCATTGTCGAAGGATTATTATTATTTCGTTTCCAAATCCCGTGGACCACGACGTGACGAAAGAAATATAGATTTCACGTTGTCGGACGGTGTTACGTTAATGTTATAATACATATTATTATACTATACTGTCGTTATAAGACGTGTACAATACTCGTCTAAAAAATAAGAAGAGACTTAAGGACGGGGACGACACACGCGTGTGTGATAATAATATAATAACAGTGGAGTGTTTACGTCTCTGACGTTTGTCAGTCAGACGTCGGATAAACGGACAACGGCGCAAACGGTCGTGATTACCAGGAAAAGAAAAAAACGAAATTCGTCTCTACTGTTGTTCGTAGCACATGTGTTTTATAGTATTGTTTTCGGATTTCGACGACGAAACGACTGTAAGTACCGGTAAGTACTTATACGCAGAAAAAATTAGTGTCGAGGAACTCGTGGATACAAAATACAACATAATATTATAACAAAATGCAACGGCGGAAATATAAGAAAACTGTTGTACAATTGCGCTATCGAATATCGCTCGTTACGCGTTGTGATAATATATTATCATAATTATTTTATGATACAACAATGTTCACTGCAATTATTTATTATAATAGTATAATAATATATTATGATATGTTGTAGGTATACACGCTCTCACGGTGACGCGTTATTTCCATGCAAGTGTCGTTATTATTAAACAAATAGATACAAAATAATAATAATTTAATTAATATAATATATTATTATACTCTGTTAATATAAATATTGTCATGCGCCGTATGATACCGTCATACCGATAAAAATAAAAGATCTTATAATAGTATTTATACGACTCCGCGTAATATGATATCGGATATAATAATGTATGATCGGGTATATTATAATCTCGGCCCTTATACACGACTTTGCAGCATCATCACGAGGACGAAGTCGACGACCCAATTGCTACCATAATAATATAAGATTATAGATTCTTAACATTATGGTAACATGCACCGTGCAGGGAAGTATTTAGGACTAAGCCTCCGAGGTACATCTGGGTTGGGGAGTTGGGGGGTGCAGTACTTTTATCATGTCATCGATAAAAAATCACAAAAAAACTATTTTATTTTAAATCAAACAAAGGCCTGAAAATATCGTTTTTAAGTAAGTGTATAAATTATAATGTTATGTCCTCACCAAATGTAGAGACACAAAAGAGGCCCGACAAAAACGCAGCATACCGGAACACCTCAACGACGTACTGGGCCCCGACGAAGAATCCATTAAAAATATAATGGTATTTATGAAAGACATTGAATTGTACAATTTAATTTAAATTATTTAAGAACATAATATTATCATTATGTAAAAAAAAAACAAGCCAATGGTGTAGCTATCGAGTCTTTTTTCTTAATAGAAAAAAAAATTATAATGTTGTTGTTTTAAATAAATAGAAAAACCAAATAATTTATTAATATATTATACTATTATTATTATAATTTTTTAACATGCATATGGTTTCGGGCTAGGTACAAATTTTTTTTTGTAACCGATTTTCGCAAGGCCGATTTTCATAACTCTTTGTTTATTCATTGTATTGCCATAGAAACGCAAATCAACAGTTAAAATACATAAAAAAAAATCATGTAGAATGCAACTAGATATTTTCCCATTGTACCTACTATTATAGGTACCCAAAAACATATCTATGATTCCTAAATTTTCCTTGCAAAGGAAAATGTCTAGTGGCATGCTACTTATAATATGTGTATACCTAGTTCTTCTGATCATCACTGTTTAATAATTAAATGTCGGTCTGTATTTTAGTGACTTCCACCTCCTATACCAAAGCTTTATAGGGCCATCAAGTTTTACGCTACCCCCACTGAATTGATAACATGTCTTAATATTGATAGTATAATATGTAAATATATACACGATAGACCGATTTTTTCAGATTTCAAAACGACTCGTACGCGCATCACTCGTATCTGCAGTACTACCCGCCGCAGTACCACCGCAGCCTCCTACGCCGGGTGTATAGTCTCCTTTCATCGAACGCACACCGTCCGATTCGGAATTAATTTAATTTGTAACATAGTATTAACCATTCCGCAGTATAACATTCATATTATTATAGGCATCGTACGAAATATTAATAATGATAAGTCGGCCGGCGACGGAGATCGCCGTCGGAAACGGACACGTGCAGAGTATCATGTGTGTGTGTGTGTGTGACGTGTGTGCGTCCGTGTCGTCGAATGCGGACTGCCGCTTATTATTATTATTATTATTATTATTATTATTATTCCGTCGGATTAGCTCAATCCGGCCGACTCACGGACGTAACGGCTATGGCCTATAAAATATATAATATAATAATAATAATTGGTAGGTTTATACCGCGTCTGCAGCAGCCCTTGGTCCCGCCACTGGTCGTCATCATTACTGCGGTCGCCACTGCCGCGGCAGCCGCCCCCGACTTATATTATAATGTACAATATGCGATTGTATTTTGTGCGCGTGTAAGGTCCCGCTCGCGCCCGCGATTGTTATAATATTATTATTATTATTATTATTATATTATGCGTAATACACATCGTTGTCATTTGCACGGTCCGCCGACGCCACCAGTAGATATCACGTTTTCGCCACGTCTGTCGTCGTTATTTTATTACTATTATTGTTATTACATACGTGTGCGATATATTGTGAGACTTGGACATCACGTACAATGAACCTTTTCACCGGTTACTCACACGCGTATTATATATATATACAATATGTGTATATATGCATTAAACATAATACCTATATACCGTCGTGTATAATGTTATCGTCGTACATATAGCGCGGTACACGTTTTATGCGATTTACCGCTGGTATTAACCAGAAATACCTACCCGGAAATCACACATACGTATAATATATTTATATTTATTATTATAGTTACCTACTTACCGACGTGATTGGCAGCAGTGGCTACACGCAGTGGCGAAAATAGGATTAGCTCTCGTGGTCCGATGCCAGCTGTCGCGTTTGTGCAGACGTACAGTGAGATCACCTTGTCAATATAACGTCCGTAAAAAACCTATCGACCTAACCCGAAATATCGTGTACGTTATAAATACGACAGTGAATCGTTTTATTTTCGAGCGTGTTGCATTTGTTATAGTATGCGAAGCCGATGTCGGCGTGCGTTTTGTTTGTGCAGGATTTAATTTCACGAAGCACCTTTTTGGAGTAGTTAAAAAGCTCAAAAAGTTCATCTCATCTAAACCAAACCATAATGTTGTATTATATTGTACTCAAACGGATAATTTTAATCTTTCCTTATGGCTTTATAACCTTTGTAGTGTAAATTTTTTGGCAAAACTGCAAAATAACAGAATTTATATCTACAGAAAGTGGTTTTAATCAAATCTTGAACACTTTTGTGTACACCATTTTAAAACGTTTTTGAATGTGATTATTTTTTTTGCGCAGCATTGTATACTAATGAGTAATGACTAATAATGGTGAAATGAATAAAAAAAATATAAAAAGTGTTTTTTCTTACCTATCCAAAGAGAAAAAATTCTTTAAAACTAATAGAAAAACTTAGGAATAATTTATAAAAAAAAAAACTATTTTATATTTGTATGTATGTCTGAAGAGTACACAAACCACAGAAACGACGCACAACTCGATATCTGATTTATATACAACAATATTTCTGTTATAGGCTGTAGCCGGAGTAGGTAATGGGTATACCTTATCTATTTAAATAAGTACAATATTATCTTTTTTTTTTATTTACTTCTTTCTTAATCCACAGGAACTTAGAGATTTGTTTATAATGCCAAAATAATTTATTTTTATTTAAATTAAACGATTGACTATGTACTTTGAACTATGAAGTGTATTATTTGCTAAACAAAGTCTATATTATGCTTGATATATGTATTACTTAGCCTAAAGCAAATATTAAATTTGACTTTATTTATTTAGCTTTCAAATATTTCGTTCCAATATAGACATATAATGCGTGTATAGAACTATTAAAATGTCTGTAAAAAAAATTGTAGCTACTACATCAATAAAGTCATGTTTTAATAGTAACATTAATCAAAATATAATCAGTTAATTATCATAAATGTTTCTTTTCATTGGAAAATAAAATCTAATTTTAGAGATAATTGTATACTGGTTGTATCCGGCGGCGGTTTGACTCTTGGAAGTTGGAACCAGGGTATGCCGGGGGATTAATAAATAGGTACTCAAAAAAGAACAATACAAATAAAAATGTAATCTACTATAGAAACATTTTAGAAATTTAGTTCGTCAAGCTTTTGATTTTGGTATTTTTAAATTATAAAATCATCATAAATAGTAATTTACATGGACAATATTGGACGAGTAAGGCGAATAAAGTGAAAAAAGTAACCAGAATACGATTATAGAATTATATAATATATAACCGTTGAATTCAACGGTGACGTCCTCCGCAATCCGCCATATATATTATAGACTAGGTATATAATAATATAATATGTCTATATAATATATTATGATATCTAATCGTCTATAATAAATGATAATATTGATAATCATCTCTTTTTTTTTTGTTATTGTTGTCCAAGCTTAGCAAACTCATCCAATATATACTTCCAACGAAATATATGTAGGACGTAGGTATACTACTATTTAATATAACGAATCGAGTTTTATTTTCAACCGTAGTGACAATATGCGACTGTATAATATTAGAGAATTCATGGCAACAGAATGACATTAGTATATATAGAGTATGGACACGACAAATAGAGATCCGTCTCTAAGATGTAAAAGTTTTGTTTCTCGACTGAGTGCGAGGGGAATGCCAAGGGTATTACGACGAAAGTGTGATTCGTACATAAAGGAAACTCATATACACGAAAAAAAAGTTTTGAACAGTTCAAAGACAGGCTAATGTGGGTCATGTACCTCTGGATAGGGGAAAAGTTATACTGAATAAGGGCACTTGGCATATTATATTCTCATGACGACCGTGACTGTTTTCTTCTTTTATTCGCATTGTACTTTTTAAGCATAAACTTAAAAACAATGAATATAATACGCGCCATTAAAACGTTTAAAGTTGTTCAAACAATAAACATTTGTTGTGCGCATATGCAAGTGTAATACAATAATAAAGTCCCACCGAAAACAATAAATTACTATATAGGTTATGTACCAGCTACTGCTATTATTATTAATGCCATTCACTCATTCATGTTTCGTTTAGATTTTCGGTGACAATGTTGTCAATGTTTTGCTGCTGCAATCGTTTCAGACAAGAAAAAGTTTCAAAAATATATTATAAATTGTATTGTACCTACCTATGTAAAACTTTATTTTGCTTTTAAATACAAATACCGGCACACTAATGCAATGCGCTACTTCTTCGAAATCACTCCGACAAAGTACACAGAAACAGTGATTATTAATCCTGTTCATTCATCCTAGTTCAGCAACATCTAGTGAATAGAACAAAAATAGTAGAAAGAATAATATTTTAAGGACTTTATTTATTTTCTTATAAGTTATAGTGTTATAAATACTACTAACGAGTTGTGTCACAGCCGGGCGCGTGTGCGAGTGCCTTGTACAAGTGACAGCGAATGAGAATAGTGAATAATTTAATTTAATTCAACTGACAACAATATTACAGCACCCGGACAGTGAGGTCATTTCACATTTTGTGGCACGCCTAAGTTAATAATGCTGTAATAATATTTTATACTATACTGACACAGTGACATCATGGTAGTATAGTCCTCAGTTGCTCGGATGTCCAACTCAGTTTAACATAATCACCAAACCTATAGGTATAATATAATATTATAATATTTATAGGTTCATCGTGTCTACCGCCAAGGATTTATTCAAACTTTTTTTCTCTTTATTTGGATTACAGTTTTTTCAGACATCGAGAAGTGCATTAATAATAATATAAGCTCACACACCCTTGAGTTACGTGGGGAGTTCAGTGGTCCGGACTCCCCTTTCGATATTTTTAAAAATAGAACGATTTTAACTGTGAGTATAATCGTTTATTATATTGGCTATATTTGTATTAAGAATGATTTTATATTTTCGTTAAAGCAGGAATAACGAAAAAACATTTTTTATTGGTTTTTATCGGCTCCAATAACGATCATTGCAAACAACCATTGAATGCTGTGGTCTTCTCGCAGGGGTGCAATGCATGTTATTTTCGAGCTTACGTAATAATTTTAAAATTATGCGACATCATATATGATGATTGTATATTATAATACAATAATTAAAAACAAATCGATTGCAGCTTCAGGTTAGTTCGTCTTCGTTACAGAAATATTATGTTATAATACATTATTTATGATTATTTAGAATCATATTTTACGCATAAAACGAAACATTCGCCGATTGTCGACGGTTCGTTACGGCCGCGTCGAAAGTGCCAGAACGTGACTCTTAATATTATTCAGCATGGCGCGCGATGTGTAGACACGATGATTGTTTGAGATTTTAGTGCAAATTACAGACAAACAACCGAAGTGTGATGCATGCAGCAATTTAATGCCATGAAAGTTCGGTAACGGCGAAATTCAATAAACACCATAATAACGGCATAGTAATTTCAGGACGGTATACCTATATGTGCTAAGGCGTAGGCACTTAAAACATTATCAATTTATATTTTATGTTACTCGACTTGTACTTACTTAACTTGTATAATTATATTACGTGTACTAATATAATATATACGTATACGTTGTAGTCAAGTTTCTCGGAAAGGCGTATATACGATTTGAATGAAAGATTGAAAATCGTCTAGTATATAAATATTACACTACTCCTATACCCTCACGCTACTCCACATTGACTTGAAAAATGTTTAACTTAAATGTTTATAGCTCATACAAAATATTATGTCCTTCTCGTGCGTAGGTCATAGGTGCAATGTGTCCGTGTATACTGCAGTGTACATAAATTATTATGATCACATTATTCATTTAGTTCGTTTTGCATAGTTATCAATATTATTTATTATTCCGTGATGTCCCAAAGGTCACTATTTTTTTTTATAGTATTTTATTAATATTATAACGATTGTAAATCGTAATTTTTCGAACGAAAATATAATAATTTTTTAGGCGGGATTAGAACCACTTAAGCTGATCACGGAGTCGGTGTGCTGCCCAAAATGATATTAATATGAATATAATACAACCTATGAATATAATATAATGTATTAAAGTCTTGAAAGTCACCGACGCGACGCAACGTTGTGTATATTTTGTACGTTAGTGCGTACGAGGGATCGAGGCTATTCGATTTATTTTATTTCGTCTCTGCTTATCTCCTCGGGCGGACGTCTTTCTAAAAAGTCTCCTGATTGATAGGCATAGGGAGTTTAAATTTTTATATTCAAACATTCTGTTCGATTAGTGTATTGGTATTATAATATTATGTTTTATATAAAATGTACTTGATATTTCTTTCTAGTAACAGTGTCGACATAGGTACTACGCTCCATGTAGTCATATTGTAATCCAACGATTTACTAGATTATAATATATCTACTATAATATAGCTAGGTATTATAATAGGAATAATAATATTATATTATTTATAGTCATACTATTCCATAATTAGTGTTATATATTATTTAAATTATATATACATACGTCAATAGTGTCGTTATAGGTCGATGATCTTAATACTCGTCTCGTCGCACGAGTGAGCACCGTACAATATACATGATAACCATTAAATGAATAATTAAAATAAAATCAACAACGCCGATCGAGCATAGCATATACCAGTATAAAATATTATTAGTGCCATCGATTAACGCATATAATAATACAATAGTGATAATATTTGATTTACCGTTATAGGCGCATATTATAGTATATCATATTTAATATTACATATTGTACCTTTTACGGTTCGTTTCAAAGCGAAAATGTCCTAAAACATATTAATATTAATTTTGACGACCGCGACTGCATAACATGTATAAATTAAAAAGTGGATTTTATTATAATACAAAAACACAATGTTTATAGACATTTCTTTCACAAAAACCACTAGTTTAAAAATGAGACAAACATATATAGAGAAATAATGTTAAATTATGGTAAAACTATGTTCATTCATAATATCGAAATAATGTGAAGCTCTATGAATTATCACTTGATTTTTAATAATAAAAATTTCTTACGTCTGCGCTCTAAGGTTTTTTTCTATACCTACATTGATTGAAGAAAAAAACAAAACAAAAAAAGAAGGAAAAGAAAATATAGTCTCCCAATTTTTTGTCTACCTAAGTATCCTAACCTATTGTGATACAGCTTATGCCCTATAGGGTATTAGGGTTGAGTTAAAACTTAATAAGTATTAAGTATATACATTATGATTATAACATGTCTATTTGTTATCTATTGTCTATTTCATTTTCAACTATTATAGGTTCAATACGACCTCGGGCATCTCCTAATTTATATTAAGGTTTTCAACAGTTGTATGCTATATTATACATTATGTCTAGTGTATGTTATTATGTTGGTCAATATCGTATACTTACCAAAAAACACATATGTAAGTCAAATACTTTTCATATAGTCAAGACCGTAACTGGGGGGTTCAACCCTTACCCCCCCACCCCCCGAAATTAATTTCCAGTCACGTTAAGTTAGTCTTACTCTTCAATTACATATTTATTTTAAATGTTGTTAAAATAATCTTATGGTAATTATTGAATACTCGCACTCACAACAAGATCGGCGGCTGCCACCGCTTTTCGGCGCGTGTTGCTAATGGACAAGTTGTACACATATAAAATATAATAACATAGTAAACGCGACCGCCAGCATGCATCGCAAACTCGCAAGGGGTAGGTTAGGTGGTATGTGTGAGGCTCGGGGGATATATCGCGTTGTGTGGATCTGATGAGATTTCGGTTTACACACTCGAGTGAGAGAGAGAGAGAGAGAGAGAGAGAGAGAGAGAGAAGCGTAAACAAATTGTTCATTTTCCGGGCCGGACATTGCGGGACGTGCAAAAGGCCGGGCGCGCTCGTTCGATATGCGTGTGTGCGTGTGTGTGTGTGTGTGTGTGTGTGCTTATGACTGTAGTAATGTAGCATATAACGACAAACTACTACTACTACTACCACTATACACAGACTTACTATACTTACTACTACTACTACTACAACAACAACAGTGTCATATTATATATATATATATATTTATACATACGTTCATATGTGTGCATTTAATATGGTATATACTTATGTCATGTATAGAACATAGTACCAACACGTATATGTATATATTATTATGTTATATCGCATAGCGTATAAACACTGTACATAGTGTAGCTACCGTATATACTGTTGGCGTAATACACTATGCGTGTTCTGCAAACACGACCGCCGCCGACGGTCGTGCTTCCGTACAGAGTACAAACACAATAAATGTTTAATCGAGTCCGCGCGTGTTTACTTTCGCGTTCATATCGCGTAGAGATTTTCCGGTGCGCGCAGCATCGTCGAACGTCTCCCGCGCACATCTTCTATAATACACCCGCCGAAGCCCGCGAGTGTATTAGATATCATATTATATTATTATGTGAGTTACAATAACATTATACTGTACACGGCATGTTATAACGTGGGCCATGAGACGATGGTTCCGTTTTATTAAATCGATTAGGCTCCAACCTGCAGGCTCCATCGTGACGAGCAACGGCCGATGTGGATATAATATCAGGGCTCGTGGTAAGAACGGATTTACATTGCCCCGAGATAACGGAAAGAGAGGACAAATCTATAATACTTTTTTATACGGCAACAGAAAAATATTTGATAAAAAAAAAAACTCATGTATACTCATACGATATACTTACCTTATATACTTACTCGCAACATATTATAATATTATGTATGATTTGAATTGTCACGTGTGTGAAAACTGAAATGATATGTGACTCTACAGTGGTTAAATTGTATGATAATATTATTGTTTATGTTATTTCCTCATCGCGAAATAATGAGATATTTGGGATAAAAACTATAAGTATTAAATAGTATTATAACGTTTAAAAATATTATGAATTCCGATCCCACATTTTTAAACCATTTTAAAATTATGACCAACCGTCTAGACGATATTCCAAAATTATTTATTATTTCTTCAACGCCAATGGAATAAATATATTATAATCTACTGAATTTTCCACATATTTGAATTTGCTAAAGTATATACACAGAAATATTCAACTCCGTAAACAGTTTTCCAAAAATGTCAAATATTTTAGTAAAAGCGTGATAAATATTTTGCAGTTTTGGATTAAATATTGACAATAGGTACATTTTTTTGCCCAGCTTTTTACATTTTAATATAGCGATTAAAATTGATGAAGTAACAGAAATCTAATAAATATGAGATATCCAAAATTAAAATTAAATAAGGTCGAGGTCGATAGAATCTATAAAACAGTTAATTCGGTTCGGGTTTAAATGTTCAAATGTGTTAATTTTCGGTGCTGATTTTAGTTTTTAAACTTACGTATGTAAGCTGGTGTCACAGCTCTAGAAGTATAGAACACCGCGGTGATTAATGGTACCTACAAGATTTGTTTTTAATATGTATAAATAGGATAACTATCCATAACTAATACAGTGTTCTATACCACACCATATTTTGTCTGTTCATTTTTTCGAAGTCGGGTTTTCCAGCTATAATATTAAAATACGTACATTAGCTTATAGTATTATATGCTGTTTTTATTTAGAAGAAAATTCTGATTGGTAGGAAAACGTATGAATAACTGTGCCATTACCGTGTAAATACTTGCCCTGTCATACATATATTTAAATATGATTATTTTCAATATATTAATATCAAAATCACTTACTGAAATTAATGTTTATAAAACCGTCGAAGAAATCGAGCAAGAGGGTTTCCCGCAGTTCCGATAAACGTCGGTTTTTTTTCAATATCGCTCGGTCACCTCAAGCCTCGTCCATCCGGTTGAATACGGACGGAGACGGAAACCACCGCGGTGCCAGAGACCTTCAACCCAGATATACGTAATATACCTAATATATATATATATATGGTACTAGCGCCAAGACGCGAACAGAGACGAGGACGGGCGGCCACCGCGCGTGTATGCGGATACAATATATATACATAGTATATACATATACAACTCGTGTACTATGTGCGCTCACGGCGCGAGCACACAAAGTTCGTTAAATATTGACAAGCACGACGCACACCCGGGACGAGCGTTATTAATGGTCCCGCGGACGCGTGTAAGTACGACTCGTATAATGTATACTTACAGACGTGTAGGCGATGTGTGTGCACACACGCGATCTTCTCGTGTCTGTGTGGTTGTGCGCACATTACGCGCCGCGTCGAGCCGAACGACAGACGTTGATTTTGATTCATCGTTGCGGCTCGACGTCTCGAGTTCAAACGGCGGCGGCGGTGGCGGTGACGACAGTCGTACACATAATATTATTATATTCATATTATGTGTGTACGAGCAATATTATAACATTAAAATAATAACGCATAGTGTGTATTGCAGTTCTGTTTTTAAACCGTCGAGACGCGGCTCAGACTATAATATTATCGTAATAGAATAGAATATTATAATACAATTAACGTTTCGCCGTCGACGTTCGTTAATTCTGATTAGACTCGACCTTATAAACAGTATATACATAGCAGTAATAATTGTTGTTTGGCGCGGACACGTCGCGCAGCCGCCGAGAATAAGATGAATAACGCATTTCGGCAGAGGCCGTTGGAGTTTTTAATAAAATAAATTATCAAGAGAAGAAAAATAAAACACTATATATACCTATAATACCGGCTCCGGTGTATATATATACGGAGCAATGTCAAGCAGTTTTTTTCTCATTCCGGTGGACGACATCACGACCGTCTTTCTCTCACTCTCTCTCCTCTCATCACTATGTCTCTCTCTTCCGTTACATCAGCCGCCGCGTAACCTACCGTTTGGTGAACGTAAAAGGAAAGAGAACAGTTCGAATTGCCACGACGTCATTTCAAAACGGTTTTTTTTTTTACTCGTCCCCGCTGAAAAGAAGCTCGTTAAAAAAGTTTTTTTTTTTAAATTGAACCGGGAAGTGCAGAGATTCCCGCGTCTGTCATTGTCATCGCTCCGCCCGAAACGTCAACGCCACAGAAGACACCAATTTCGTCCGATTTAATGATTCATTCATTCGCGTGTCTGCCATTTTTGCGTCACCGCCGCCGCCGCCGACGGTCGTCAACCCATCGCGTTCCCTGCCTATTATAGATCGTCCGTCGATTCGGCCGATTGTTATATAATATTGTATATACCTACTACTGCAGGGGTGCTAAACACTGCAAGATGATGGACAATATATGATTTGAGCGCTGATAATATTAGGCACAAAAAGGGGTGGCTAGGTGCCCTCCCCTCCGAACAAAAATCAATTCGAGACACAGCGTTCACCACCGGTCAGAATTATGTGAATGAGCACAGTTGTCTGACACAAAAATAGCTTACATAAAAAAAAATCTAACTGAATGACGTCCACGACAAAAGTTATAATATTGTTAAGTCCAATTTAACAAATTTTCATAACACTCAATAGTTTCAATTATTATCTTTTGACAGCACATGCAATGCAGTAAATTATAACAACTTATATCTAGTCACACATTACCAGACTAACATTCATTTAATTTTCACACAGTAACACAGCTCAAATATAATATGCTAATATAATATAATATAATATAATATTGCTATATTATGAAATGCCTAAATATTACTCCTTAAAACACCTCACGCTCCAGCCACCTTTGGAGGACTTTACACTGAGTATCCGCTGAAGATGTACAAATAATTAACAATTTTAAAATACTCATAACACGCTTTAAAATTTAAATTTAAAAAAACCTATGAGATACCTTAGATAACAGTCTCGTCTTTAAACGTTGTAAGAGGTCAATTCATTCTAATGACGGAGCTTAACGTGATCAGCTGAGCTAAAAATTGGCGGTTGTACACATAACGACGACACCGTGAAGCCCGTTTATAATATTGTTTCGTTGGAGATACTGATTTATTTTCAAGTGGAGCGTGAAAATATTCAAAATTCAATGTTAGTACTGGCATACAAAAAGATTAAAAACTACTGCCTATTAGATACTATTATACGCATCTCGTATAAGGTCTATATTATTATATGATGTGATGTGAATTTAACTGCGACAAGACGTCGCCGTGTCATGATTACGCGCCAAAATACTCGAAGTGCAAACCGTTACCGCATCATAAACCAATCGGGGGTGAAAAAAAACAGACTTTTCCAGACGGGTCGTGAGGTGCGAGGGGGAGTGTTTAATTGCGTGAAGTTGGTGGAGAGAGCAAAAAAATGGAGGGACAAGAATCTGGTGAGGGAGAAAAAACCTCGTCTCGGAAATAAAACAAAAGTCTCGTTCTCCGTTTGTTTGTTTTTTTAAATAATATAATCTCCCTACCGAAAGCAGCATAATACGATTCGTTACAAAAACAGACGCAGTTTAACGCTTTGCGAGTTGCGGATAGTGAAATCCTCTTTCGTCCCTTCCCACTGCTATAGGACAGTATATAAAGGCTCCCACACAGCCGTTATACAATATAATAATTATTATCGTCCTATAAATATTGTTTAATGTATTCTACAGCGTTGGCAAGCTCGGTTTATATACGTGAGCCCTGCACCTGCTTCACATAATATGTGGTACCTATACATTATAATATATACGTTACACGTATCCATAAATTCGACTAAAATAGGTATTATAATAACAAATATTATATCGGTTTTATAAATAAGACATATTGTGCATTATAAATTGGACGCCTAGCGTATATTAGTACGTTACTGCAGCTTGGATAGAGCTGATCGATTTATTTTAATTTTAACAATTTATTACGTAGTATGTACCGGTATGGCTGATTGAATTATTTATGGATTAGGAGAGGTACAGACGAAAACGATTTATACGAGCTATTAAATGTTTCAGTACTGCTTGCTCTACATGCGAAAAGTAAAGGGTCTACACTTTTACTGCAGTTCAAATGTTTTAATTACAAGCGCCACCGATTGCTTTTTTTTCTAAACGGTACTTTTAGCTTCATACGTTATTATAATATGAGTTTGTGATTTTAGTCGAGAGTTTCGTGCCGAAAATTCCGATCGGTCCCAGGAGCCAGGACGACTCGAATATTATAATTTTGTTCGCAAATTCGTAACTATATCGCGTCGGTCAATGCGAAATATTTGTGCAATGATAAGCAGTCAAATAGTTAATTAAAACCGATTTCGCAGCGTGCGTACACACCTTGGAACATTATTTCACATCATAATTAATAATTATAAATTATTATATGATTATGTCTCTACGCGAATGAAAATGCCGACGCTTCGTGTAATAATAATTGTTGCGTCCGTTGTAGACGAAAAAAAAGGATGTAACATAAAGTAAGGTCACTTTTGGTTTATTATGATTGGTTAAAATCGGACGTATAACAAAAATTTTCAGACGACCGACTTAACCAATGGTTCATAACCAGCGTTGAATACAGTACTTGAAGTGCTCGTTTATAATGTTACTATTGCAGTCATCAAGATTAAAGTGTGCTTGAATTTTTTACGGTTGAACGGAAATTATTGCAAACTTTTCACGAACATATTATGATGATAGGTTTCGGAAGATAACTATTCCGATAAGAATCCGGAAACGACCGGAGATTTTATTGTTTTATTTGGTAGGTCTATGATTTTGCATTAATTGTCGTAATGTTCGTATTTAGATGGCGCTCGAAGACCACCCGCACCTGTTTATAATAATAATTATAACGATATGAATAATAGTGATCGTTGGGTACACCAGCGTCATCGAATTGCTGTTTATCGTAACTATTAACCATCATCATCGTGGTGTGTTTTAATCGTAATGTAACATGTAATAATTACTCGACATTTTTTCTTATCTCGGACAGGCGAATGAAATGATAAAAAGACATCGCTCAATTCGTACATTTACAACAAGGTCACGCAGGCGTAATTTTCGTGAAAAAAAATTTGATACTCGTAACATGTCATATATTGTAATGTATAATATAATATAGTGCTATATTGTCTGCTATATGTCGTATTCCATTGATTTTCCATTTTCCGTTACAAGACGATATTATGGCCTGCGGACGTTTTAACAGGAAACTGCGTATGAGTTATATATGTAGGTAGTAGGTACACATGGTATTTACCGTGTCATATTATAGTGTGTTTGGAGTCCTACTCGTGCTGTTGAACTTTAAGATTACTTTCTGGAACACTCGTAAAGCGAACGCGCTACCCACGCGTACCTATATAATAATATCGGTGGGAAATACATAAATAATAATGTGCAAACATGTTTCCACCTTGTTTCCTATACAGCTTATATATAAGACACATGAACAAGTGAACGCCTACGAGTTGGATCAAAATTACTAAATTTGTGTGGTGATATATAGGTATACCTCGAGTATACATACGAATAAATATTGGTCCTCTGGTGGTATACTACAACCCTACAGATAGGTCGTAACGTTTACGATTAATTGATTTCAATCAACTCTCAATTGAATGATAAAAATGTAAGTAACAATTAAGTTATTCAAATATAAATGAAAAATTATTGTATATTCGACAGACAACGGTTTCCTTCACATTTTACACATATTTAGAATTTTCTAGAATACCTACTTAGGTATGGTTAAAGATGGAATTTGTTTTTAGTAAATTTATGTAAATTTACGTAAAATAACGTAAATTTTTAATACTGTATAGTATTTTTGTTTAATACAAATTCAATAACATTTTTATTACTAAGCTAACCAATGTACGACCCGTCCACCACTCCTTACTACAAATTATATAGAAGTATTTATATAATTATTTATATGTAGTGTGAATAAATTATGTGAACTGGAAATTATTTCAACTTACGAAAAAATAGCAAAAAATAACCAATTTATAGCTATATATAATATAATATTATTGATTTTTATTAATAAAATGTAATTTTACTAGTTAAAGCGTGGTTCATAAAATTCATCGTCACTTAAAATATTATGTTCTCTATCACTCGTATGCTACAAATTATTTAATAAATATTATTATTAGGAATACACGAGTACTTATACTTTGTTGAATGCGAGGAATGGACAAATGGTATAATTGCGATAACTGATAAGAATAAAATCTTGGTTTACCAATATTGTCGTAATATCAACGTATTAATATCATAAAAATTGAAGGTTCTACACTGTATCACGGTATAAATATAACTATTTATATTGATATCATGCATTGTAGATGACATGGAAGTCATTATATTACGATGTTGTTCACATGAAAACAAGTGCAATGAGTGGTCGATCAATTTTAGAACGGTAAAAAAAATATCGGTAAAATTTACCTAAATTTACCTTCGCCGTAAAATTTACCAGGTAAATGTACTGAGCTTCCATCTCTAGGTATGGTCAAACCATATGTATACTTATAAAAGTATGATCAATAACCCATATACTTATAAGTTATAAGTAGAGTTCGGATGTTTATGACTGAAATTACATTTAAATGTGTATATAAAAATGTCAAAATATGCAATTATTTGCCATAAAATATATTAAATATACCTATTTTTCAGCAAATATATGCAAAAAAGAGTTAATATTAATTCAAAAAATGTATATCCCTTCTCTTTTAAATGTGTATTTAAAATTACTTTATTACAAAGTACACATCCATTAAATAAGAAAATAATATTAATTAGTTTCTGAACTATTTATGTCAAATTGTACATAGGTTAAGCACTTTAAGTATCAGGATAATACAGTACACAATTATTTTGCTGATATTTTCAAATTTGAAGAACCTTCAACGATCTGACAATATGATTTTGTAGACTGAAAATGACTTCTCCACAGGGTTCATCGGTGCGCACTTATAGTCGTCAGCTTCTATAACTTCAGGAAGTCCATAAAATGAATTTGTTTCACCCACTAATATTTTAGAAATTTTAGACAATTCTTAATACCCAGAATTTTGGTCCAAGACTTTTTGAAATTGTGTGTATAATAATTTACCTCTAAGAGTTAATTGCAACCGATTTGGATAAAGGTTTTCCCTTTTCTTCGAGAGATGATTTGAGTTGAAGATAAGAACGAAAAATAAAAGCTAAATTGGCTTCAACTCTTGTTTTGCCAATATCTTCTTGAGCTGTTCTTATATAGACAAAACACCATTGGGATCAAATTTATCTTTATTTTTTTAATGTCTTTAAACGAATCGCAGAAATAAATATCAGCCGTCAGCCCGTCAACCATGTTCCCCAACGCGGTATGCCTGGTTCTGGGGGAAAACTGAGCTCTAGTGCTTCATTTTTAAATATTTGTATTCTTGTCTGGAATTTAAGGAAGACTTTTTTGACAAACGAAAAAAGTTGGTATACGGAACGCTTGTTTTAATTACCTACATTAAATCAACAAGAGCAATGATTAATAATCCACTAATAATGTACAGTAGGAAAATGGATTCTCATTTGAAACAAAACGGAAGTTTGTATTTCTACAGGACACTTCTTTGGTGTATCAACAATCCTTATAATTTTAAAATTATGTATTTGAGTATACTTAAGAATCAAATTTTTCATAACAGCATTATTAAAGAAAAAATGGGTGAACATGCTCGACGAATCGCCATATAATAATAATAGTCCAACCCAATATCAAACAAGTCGTGAGTAGTTAAAATAAATAACATTTACAATATAAAAAGGTACAGTGTTAGCGAATAGTAAACTTAAAATTTGGCAGTAATTCCGTTTAAAGTGTTTTAATTTATTTTGTTCAACAATTAACTTTCTCTTTCCGATAGTTTTTTTTTAGCTGTTGATTAGTATTCTTTTTTGTTGTGGATAATATTATGTTACCCATATACATTAAATCTTTTTATAAATTAATTTAAAAAAACAATTATTAGGGGGGGGCAGATTAACAGTTTTAAAATTAAGTTTCCCGTCAAATGATCAGTCATAAAATCTTAATGATATTTCGTATATTTTTGTATAAAGGATCCGATTCGAACAGTTGTATGATGATAGGTCATTTTTATCGGGAACCAATTAGTACACTTTATTGCACCAATTCCATTTTTCCCGTGTCTCTTGACCGTTAGTGCGTTAGTCCAATCGTGGGTTCGATAAATCCAGCTGATACTACTGTGCAATATTCATTATAGGCTATAATTTAATATTACATTTTAGACCTCTGTCAGATTATTCGCGCACGTACGTATATATATGTATATACATGTGTACTGCAGGTGGTGCACATACGATTATTGTACCCCCCCCCCTCAAACGAATTACATCCCTTCGCGAATACGGCAACGGTTGCCGTTGTTTTCTATTTTAATCAGTACGAAACATATTATAGTATATTGTATATCCGTACAAGCCGTTGAGAATAAAGTAGATGGCTATAGCGTATATATAGGTGGTTTCTAATGGTGTAACTAAATCGCAATTATTTCGTAATATTATCGCAGGTTTTCACTCAGACAATTTCCAATATTTAGGTCATATTATATACACCTTCACACACCTATTTGTAACCATTAGAATTTCACTCGAGGATAGTATTTTTATTTATAATATAGATTTTTCAATTTAATACGGACTCTAAGACTAGACGTTTCTTTAAAAATAAAAATGTCTCACCGTGTCACCGAATTAGAGATGTAACATTAGCTAGGTACCATTAGGCCTAGTAAACATTTCAATCATTTTATACAAATATTATAAAAATATCGCATCATGCTCGATTTCGTCGGCTATCTACTCGAACGCGTGAACTCTAAACTATTAAAATATTTATTATGTCTTATGTTATATTGTTGTGTGTCTATTTGAATCCATTAATTAATAGATAAAAAATCACCGTGTGTTTTTTGACGTCTCTATATTATGTTTAAGTGCGCGGGGCCGTTTACCAAATGAACAGATTGTGTTTGAAACTCGCGCGTAGGCCTTGTTGAATTTTTTTACCGCCCATTCACGTATAAGGCATTCAATTATTAAAATTACACTGAAAGTTTTGAGGATATTAATTTCGAGATTGGTTAGAGCCGGTCATTAAAGGCGAACAATTTTGGCACTACGGCCGCCGCTCTGCCGTTGTACGGGAAACCCGAGGCTAAAGGGTCCCGGGTTGGCGTCGGTGGCGGTAGTGGCGGCGGAGGCGGCCAACTTCCGTAAAGCCGATAACCTAATAAGCAGCTTTTAAGTTTTACGCAACAAAATGGCGTGTGTTTATTCTCCGGGAACGAGAAGCGGCGGCGGTGGCATCGCGGGTTATGATGGTACGGGGGTGTTGGCGGGGGGGGGGGGGAGGGGGGGAGGGGAGCATGGCGCGAGATCGTTTGCAACAAGAAACTAATTTCGCTAATGGAGCACCTCGCCATTTGGCTCCTCTTGATTACATTATTTGTGGCATCTGACCTACAGGCTAACATATAACTCAGCGGCCACCCGGTCAAAAGTCGTCGCCGTATATTATAACGCACGTACGTCATATTAATTACACTAATAATTTATAATATTATTACACCACACTCATTATAATCAGCCCGCGGAACCTGATCATTACGTCTTCAGTAAGTATAGGTACTATATAAGGTATTTCCAATACGTATTTGTTTTTATCTATTCGCTTGCAGTAATTGTATCATGCACAGGACCGCGTACCGTTCGAAACGACCTAATACAATATATTATTATTATACACTACGGCGTGGTGCGGGGTTTTATTTTTTTATTATTGGGTCGCATTCGTCCTGCCGCGATCGGTCGACCAGCACTCAGGAAATTGGCTGCGTCCGAGGGGCGAATTCCGGCGCACCGTATATTATATACACGCAGTTCGATTGGACCAAGACAAAGTGTCCGGGGTAGTCGTCCCGGGCGGTGAGTTATTGGAGTCCATTACGCCAACAGACCACTTGATCTAATCTATTTTCCACGGCCACCGTGCCGGAACGTCGGGCGCAGCTTCGGTAGTATAGCAGTAGTAATAGTAGTAGTAGTAGTAGTAGTAGAAGTGGTGGTGGTAGTGGTAGTAGTGGTGGCGGTGGTAGTAGTAACAAAACAAACGATCTCCGGCCTAGTTTAATATCCCCAAAGACAAACTGTTTTACTACCACCCCTCGTCTATTGCATGTGCACTGTACACTGTCTCTCACCCCGAACCATTTTTGTTTTTTTTTTTTATGTCCAACGGCGCTTTGCCAATTGGTTTCCCTTTTGATTCTCATCACCGTTCGGCAGTATAGTTGATATCAGGTGTTTTTCCTCATTTTTTACGAGGGTCGACTACTTTATGTGAATCGCCAGTCGTTGCCATTTCCGTACGTATAATATACCTTCCTTCCTCCCTCGCAATTGCAGTGCAATAGTAATGTATAAATATATAGTTCAATTTCCGTCTTTGTTGTTGTGATGTTATTGTTGTAATAATAACGAGGCCGACGTGTTGCCCAAAGTAATTTAAATGTAACGTGTTTGATATCGTCATAAATTATAAATTTCTCACTACTTCAACATTCTCTTCATTAATCCGAGTCAAATGCAATTAACAACACACATATACATGAGAATTATTTTATTAATAATATTTAACAGCACGGTAATACGATTTAAAGACGCCCGCCGACAATGTTGGTAAGGGGTTTTATTATTACAGACAAGTAACATTCAATCAACGTTTCGGGTGAATGTAATTTCGAATAATATTAACAAAAAGCAGAAATTAATCACTGAAACGATATGTGACTACGGTGCAAACAATTTGAATTTGCGTCTACGTCATATTAATTATTGTATTCTGCAGTATACACTATACACAACGAAAACTATTAGTTGTTTTTTTTTTTGATCGAACACGATCTTATAATTATATATAACCAATATAATAGTATATTATATTCGAGATTATAAAATTAAATAATATAATATATTCAAATTCATAGACCACAGTACTAAATGGTGAGCACGCAAAATGAATAACCTGTTTAATTATCCGTTTACTAACACGACATTGCAGTTATAACTTGTAGATGCATGATATTATAGAATATTAACTTATATTAATTAACAAGTGAGAATATGAAACCTAAAATGTAATGTTTTGAAAACAAAAAACATAAAAATTGATCTTTCTGGTGTGCAACAGTAGGTGTTGAGAATACCTCGCCATTGAGTAGGACTGTAGGAGACTGTAATGGATTTATTAAATTTGAATTCATTGAATTTAAACATTTGTTCAGATTGAGTAAATATGATTTTTAGCAAAGACTTTTTGCTAACCAACGTTATGAATGTTCGAAATTTTCTACTAAAAATCTCCCTCGAAGTCGATGATTGAAACATTTTTTCTTTTGCGAAAAGTGTCTTCAGACACGACAAAAAAAAAACTGAATACCTAATAAATTTTAAAAAAATACACACATACACTTCATTGTAAAATCAATATGCAATCAATATTCATCGATGTGCTCAGAATCTAGAACATTCAACCGTTAATTTTAACATGATAGGAGTGTAAAACATCACGCTGTTAAATAAAATACATTTTTTTTTTATAAAATAGACACCAATGGTATTGTGGGTAACCTTGGCATGGCGGCAAAAAAGGCCAGGGCGGACGGACAGACGAGTGATGCAATTTCAAGTCATGCTGTATTTTTTACGTTCAAGTATCTATAAAATACAATCTACATCTACATGAATATTTGAATATTGAGGGATGTATTTTTTTTTATCTGTATTTCAATACTAATTGGAATTACGTTGAATATTTCGTAAGCATTGTGTGAAACTGGATGAACAAAAAAAAAGAATATTTCACGGCCGGTTTGAGTATAACAAAGTGTTATATATTTTTACGTACAATACGGCACAGATCAGTATTTTACGGATTCAATTGTATACATTTTTTTCTTTTCACGGCGCTCAATACGTCCCGGGATCGACCGACCGTTATCGAAACGATCGTTTAGGCAACAAAAAACGAATATAAAGAAAATATCTCAAACTCTGAACGCGAGCGAGAATTTATTATTATTATTTTTTTCGTCTTCCAAAGCAGCAGATATTTTACCGTCCGAGTGTTGACTGTTGCACCGGTTGTATACATATAAATATATTGTACTGCGGGACCGGCCCAGACGTATTACCGCGACATTATATTATAATATTGTGTTGTAACCGAAGCGGACCGCAATTCTCCATACCGGGTTACCATTATGTACATTATAATATGGACAGCGATGACGAGGGATTGAGGGATCTCGAACACAGGTCAACGCCACGTCTGAGGGCCCCGGCTTACACATATACACATACACATTATGATATATCGTTCGCAAGTGAACTGTGTGTGTGCATAATGCACTGTTCGTAATCCCAGTATACACGGTTGCACTCCCTTTCAACGGCTGCGCCATACGATATATGGCATATTATAAATATATGCATACTTAGCTTAACAGAAATATATCAAAATTGTTTAATATAAACGAACTGTGTGTAATAATACTAATAATAATACTTCTTTTCATATCAATATTTAAGTGGCCTGGTGTTTGGATTTAATCACAAAAACGTGTTCTGAAGTCAAGCATCAGCCGGTGCCACTAGTTCCCAGATGGGTAACCACCCGGGTTCTAGTGAGAAACCTTCGTTACATACAGCTCTAACACATGTTTACCAACCAACAGTGCCTTCCTCACAGTTAAACGTATTAAAAATAACCGCTCTATGCCGTTTTGTGTTAGAAATAAAAAATTCAATATTTAAATATTTTCAAAATATTTAATATGATTATTTGAATTTAAAACTAATAGCAGTCATAATAAAATAACTAAAAAAAATTTTAATTACATAATAAAAGTACGATCGTAGATAATATATGCACGTAATGTAGTTGTTAAACACATCGTTCTGTCATTTGTCTCTATTACATTCTGTATCTTATATCGCCAGACACACTGTGTGATCCGATTAACCTGGACGGGTGAATAATCAAATTTCTCGAGTTCTCGGCATACCGTCATAGCTATAGATATGTTAACTACGTATTATGTCCCATATTATACAGAGTGCGAGACTCGCACTCGAATCGACGCCACTGATCGCGGAGCTCAAACACGTGTGACTTCACATATAATATATTGTATAGTATGTATATAAATGTACACCTAATATTATAGTGTCATGTTCTCGAGAGCTTCCCTTCGGGTAGTTTTAATATAAAACCATATTATTGCCGCCGACTCCGCCACCGCCCTTTGTACCGTCGTGGTAATCAGATAACATTGGTATATACTGCAGCAGCGGTCCGGGGTGGTATCCTGCGAGCTTTAAGCGTTCCCTGTTCACATCACACAAACGACCGGGCGGCACTTTGGAATTCAAATTAGATATAGACGACGCGGTAGCCCGCGGGTCGCGACGATCGCGACGAGCGGCCAAGGTCGGCCGGAAGGGCTTCCGGAGGGAGGGGGGGTAGTGGCGAGCGGTGACGTGACGGATAGACGGACAGTGGCGGTGGATTTAACGAATTTCCTCTCACCCGGTCATAATATATATATATATATATATATATACATTATACAAGCATAGTGGCTGCAGTATAACGGTATATAGATATATATATATAGAGGCGCGCGCCGGGTTACAAAGTTTTATTCGCAGCTCTTCCGGAAAGCTGGCCAGCGGCCGGACCGTCCCTATATAATTGAGGTTGAAAAGACGTGTAAAGGGACGGGGTGGAGGTGGTGACTGCGGCACGGGAGGAGGCGATCGAGGGCCGAGGCTGTTTTGTATTCCACGTCGTTAACATGCGATTGCGCTACCTTGTCTCCCCGGGGGTGTGTGTGTGTGAGTGTGTGTGCGTGCGTGTCCGGGACGGTGTTGGTCTGCGATGGGAGGGTAGGGGCGAAGGAAACGTGCGAAAGACTCGCGGGATGACCGTTCAGTGGGTGCCAAAAACGCGTCCCGTGCACAATCGATAGCCACGTCGGCGGCTGCCGATTTTGGCCACCACTGTTTACCATCTGCCGCCGTTCCCAGCGCCACGCCGCCGTCGCCGTCGTCGCAGCGATGCATATAGTAGCAGTGTTGTATATAGTCCTCCTCCGAAGACTTGGACACGGGCGTCCGCGTATATACACCAGCTCCACTCCCGCACTAACCTCCGTATATATATAGTCCGGTCGATAACCGCCCAGCTGCGTTATCTTCACACACGCACACGAGCCCATTTAAATATTATAATAATATCATATTATATACTGTCGTTTAATTCACACACTGCTTTGCCCACGCGTTAATAATAATATGTTACACGTCCTCGGACTTTTGTCTCCCGCCCTCTACAGGTTAGGTTGGGTGGTGGGTGGATGATGGTGTGTACCGCCTAATAGGTATATATATTTATATGAGATTTATTCGGGACATCGAGAGTACTACGTTCGTCGCAAAACGTAAAAACTGGAGACTGACACGGACGTCATCAATCCGCGCGCCACGCATATATAATATATTTGATGTATGCTCCTTTATATATACAGAGTGCGTCTTATGTATACGTATCTGTGTGTTGTGTGTGTGTGTGCAGATATATACAATATACATGTACCTAAGCCCTCCGCGCGTCTTAATCGGAGAATCGAGTGAGGGACGTTAATTAATAATTATTCCGCGAGCGCGTTTGTGTGCTGGCGCGCGGCGATGGATGGATTATGTTCCCATGGGGAGCCGAACGATGTTTAAGCTGCTCTCCGCGCGAGCGTGTGTATGTATTATATATATATATATATCTATATAAACTCGTGTATACCCTGCGCCGGATGAGGACTATATATCGGCGAGGATATTTGTTTATTCCTGCGCCCGTGTGCGCACACATATAATCATTATCCTGCTATCCTTCCTGCATTATATAGGTACACGTCACCTTCTCCTCCTCGTCCTCCCGCGCATAAACTCGTACTCGTCCTACTCTTTTACTACCCGCCGAATCCATAACCTCACCCACTACCCATTTCACGGAAAGGTGCCACCCGTGATAACGACATTACCGCGGGGCGCCCGCGTATAATCGGCACGTGTGGAATTTCGCGCGAGCTCCCGCATACCTACCTATGCCCAGCGCGCCCGCAAGTTAATTAAATTCGCACGGATACGTCAAAATAACAAATCGCGGGCCAACTACCGGGATTCCGTTAATTGTTATGGAAATATTCCAGGTGGCGGCGGGTGTAGTGCTGAATTTTTCACATAATTTCTGCGTTACCGACACCCCGTGTAGTCGGAGTTGTGAATGTTTTAAAAAAAATATGTTTGTACATAAAACATAATTTATATTAAATTGACAGTGTTTATTATAATATTGTGTAGCTATTCGCGCCCCGATTAAATGTTATATACTATACCAAATTACCCAAATCAATGGCCGGGGGGGGAGGGGGAGGAGCTGGTTGTACACCAAATTATTTTATCCTGTAAATTAAAAATATATAAATCGCAAGACTGTGCGGTGACATTAGGTGTTTGAAATAATTTTTTTTCTATCTAAGCTTTCCAACTGTTAGCTTAGTTTTGGTGAGAACATTCTAAACATTATATGGTTAATGCAGTTGAGTGAAGACATACATAATATAAAGATGAAGAAAAAAACTAAACATACATGTTAGGTACCTATATTTCATTAGTTACAATTTGTAATGTGGTATCAAATAGTTTCATCAAATTATATTATCGGATAGTTTAGTGTTATATGTAAACACTTATTTGAAATTGTATTCTAAAACTTAAAACCATAATTTATTATTGACACATTTTAATCAAAAAATTAGGAAGTTAATTAATTTGAATAGACCTTTCTTAGTAAGTATTTGAGTTAACCAAATATGTCAATATACAAATCTAGTGTAAATTATTATTTCAACTATATCTTTTTAAAAATATTTTTAATTCTATGTGATTTGGTATTCTGTTATTTGAATAAAATAGTAAAAATATAATATACATTATACATGCTACTAATTATACTATGTTATACTTATATTAGAACAAATTAGGTATAAAAATGTATTTTGATATTATTAGAAAGAAATTTAAATAATAAAAAAATTAAAATAGAACATTTCAATTTGTCCTTAGGTATACTGTATTGAATTACGACCCCTTAAAAATACCAGTGTCTGGATGAAATGTCCTCCTCCAAATTTAGATTTAAGCAGTTGGATTCTGTAGCCAGTTGATGCTCATAGTCTACATATAAATAACCGAAGTAAAATAATATGGTTTTCTCTCTCTGTGCACGTTGAGTCAAAAACTAATTTTTAAATTATGTTAAGTTGCGTTTACTTGTTGAAATTATACTCGTAAGACTAATTCCTACCCAAATATAGAACACAAAAATAAATTAAACACATGCGTTATGAGTAATAATATTATATTATTTGTTTAATAATGCAAGTATATATAAGTAAATAGTGCATTTTTATTTTAATATCTAAGATTATTTTGCAATTCATATACATATCAAAAAAATAACATTTTTAAGGGTAGTATTTTCTGTTATGCTTATGATAAAAGATGAAACGAAAATAGCATAACGCCGGTTCTCAGAAATCATAAGACTTATGAATTATAGCGTTTATATGATGCGCATAATCTAGATTCATTAAAACGAAATGTACGTTTCTATATTATAGCAAATAAATTGTCTTTTAGTATTATCCGAAAACAATTATTAAATCGATGTACATATTTGATTATCTTTGATGAAAAATAACTTACAGTATAGATACAACTGCAGTTAAATGTACCCGCACTATATAGGTACGTACCTAATATTATAATAAATAGTTACAAAACAAATTCCGTCCAAAAGTTTCGCAGTCGAGTTCAACAGTGATCTCCACACTTTATATTCTATTTTATAGCTTAGCATTCATTATTTTACATTAACACCAACAACTTTTAGCATATACCGGTGAAATGTAATTTCACAAACCATCGAATACCGTTCCTTGTAGAGCGTTTCCATAAATTTTACCTACCATACTAACTTAGTTTGACGGATCGCTTAATATAATGAGTAAAATAATATGTGTAAAAGTACCTACACCGTAGTAATTTACGCATGCTGTCGTAATTAATTGTTATTGTTATGTGTGACAAGGCATACAATAATAATTGTGTTGTCGGAGTGTGAGCGGGGAACGTGTCAAAACAACGGACGATACACATCGCTTTAAAAGTTTAAAATGATATTGTCATTCATAATGATTCCTACCTAGTAAACTTTTCGCTTATGATTTGTTTAACTCGTGGTTTGTACTATCATCGTTTTTGTTATAACTATATATATTATATACGCCTTGAATTGCCGTTCGATTTGCAATTTTTTTTTATTTTTTACTAAATCAAGTCCACGGCGGCTGTGGCCATTGGATTAGATTTGCAATATTATAACAATCGATTAACATAATATTACACTTATCTATTAAACAGCAATTTTAAAATGTTTTGAAGATCTCGAGCGAATGCATTTAACGGCTAAAAGCTAAATATCACGAAAGCGATGAATAATTATTCATATTTTTTGCTAACCTAAAAAATCCAACAGAATATTAATTAATTGTTTTAACTGTAATGATAACTGCAGTACCTACAGCAATAGCCATAACGCCTCGCCTGATAGATTGTGTATTCAAATTCGATCCACAATTAATGAATTTTAATATTCTGCAAAAATTGTTTCACAAACACAAATACTCTTAAATTTATTATTTTCTCGGATAATATATTCTAATAGTAAGAATTGATTATAGGAGACGCGTTTAATTCTGGATAGCTGCAAATGCTGATAAAATAATATTAATAATATTTGTAATAATAATAATAACATTCAATAAAACATGTTTACATTAGGTTTTCATCAGAATATTGATAGCATGAAAATCTAATATAAAATGCAATATTATTATAGTGGTTTAAAAATTATTTTGAAATAAGATAAATGTTAAATTGGTCAAAAACGAAATACAAAACGTCCTTCACTAAACTTTTAGGTTATAAGATTACAACACTTAAATTATATTATAAGTAATATTTTAACGTATTAAAGTAATGCCATGTAAATGTTCTACCGTGGTCAGCATAACGTTATAGTAATTTCAAACAGTATATATTTTAAACGCTCGTCGAATAGTGATTAAAACCACAATCAGCCTGTAGCTTATTATAAACATATTATAATAATAGTTATTGTGATATCATCGTTACAGACCTAAGTCAAAAATTATCATTTCAGAATACCATATAAACGTCATACAGTCCGGACATGAAAAGGGAGACTGAGTTCGGTCATGACGATGCGGTGGTCATGGGGTGTGCAGTTCGAGACGAGATAACACGCGTAAGTATAATATTATGTAATAATATAATACACAGGTAGTATAATGATGTATATAAGTAATTTTCGTGCCAAATTCAAATTTAATTCATCAGTAAGTTGTGATATATCGTTGTCATGGTTATTCGTGCATTTAAATTGTTCACGACGATTTCCTTTAGAATAATACGCGTATATAGACATATTGCTTATAATAGCGATAACAATATAAGGTGAGCCTACATGTGCCCAAAATAATCGTGTATACTGTGATTAGACCACACTATTATATGTATAGTAAGTCCTATATTTTATAAAATATATTATTATAGGCACAAATGTCTATTGAAGCGATTACATTTTTAGGTTTCATAAACATTGGTATTAATGTAAAAATAAAAGAGTTCACTTTGAAATTTTCAAAAAATTTCCGTTTGATTTGAACTTGGAGTTTAGAAATCGATATTTCAATGATTTTGTCCCAAAATCTCAGCTTTTATAATATATTATAATTTCGGTGGAAATAGTATCGCCGTACTCGACGTCCGTCTAGATTTTCCAGGTCTGCGGACATCGGACACACACACACGCACACACACACACACACACACACACACACACACACACACACAC